>NW_027362827.1:2767500-2807500 GCF_046119375.1 Phyllobates terribilis | reverse complement strand
AGCTTTTGATGGTATAACCCCCAACGGGTGGGGTATAGCCTCAGGGGGTCAGGTGCAGAGGATGGGGGTTGTGGTGGTGCAGCATAGATGTTAAAGGAAGACAGAGTCGGGTTATGCAGTTAAGGGTATTTACTCACTGCTGATGTTCCGGTCACTCCAGCTTCAAGTGACCTCCCGAGCCGTGCTGCATCCACCAGGTCCTGGATCCAGCCAACCCCCAAGCGAGTCCGGAGCGTGACCCTGAGCTCTCCTTCTGTCCTTTCTCTGGCCGTCCCCACTAGTGATCCACCCAGGTCCAGCTCCCTCGGGCCTTCTGTTGGGAGACCCTTGGCCTTGGGTTCCCTGACCCTCCACGTGGTATGCCTTCGGGGTGGATGTGGTGGGTGGCCGTGGCAGACGCTGCCCACGGCCTCCGGTCTCTGGCTGGGGTGTGTTTTTGCCCCCACCAGCTTGGGTTCCGGTACCCTGATGCCGACTCTTCACCCGTGGATTGGATTTGGGGTCTCAGAGTCCTCTCTTCTGTTTCCCCCTCTGGGTCTCTCTTTCTTCTCCTCTCTCACTCTGGCTCAGGCTTCTCTGCTCTGCTCTTCTGCTCTCCAACAGACTCTTTGCAAAAGGCTGACTCACTCCTCCTCTACAGCAGACTGACCCTGTTCTTTGATGGTGCCCACCTTATATACACCCTCTATGTGTGAGCTCAGGTGACCAGCACCCAATGAGCTCCTATCTTTACCCAGGCTGCTCCCCCTATCTGCCCCTACACTACTTGGGATGTACCACCCCCCTCCCACTCCAGCCAGGAACAGACTCGGTCGTACCTGCACATTTCTAAGTGGGAGTACCGTCGGCCTGTTCCTCGGAAATGGGATGTGTGTAGTGCATGCAGCCTACCGAGCTCAGTTCCACACTCCATCCTTACCCGGGAGTGGAATATCACACCTCTGGGTTGAGGTGCAATACCCCTGTAGCAGCCGAATCCTCAGGGTGCTACATTCCCCCCTGGTAAATCACAGCACGTTCTCGGGCTGTAAGACATAACACCAAAACATACAAATTTTTGCATAAACATAAAAAACATATAAAACATTATATATATATATATATCAATATAAAACATTCTCGTCGCCTCTGGCTCCTCCTCCGGTCACTGTGCAACGTGTGACCGGGTAAAGTGCGACAGTCTCTCTGGAAAACTGGTTTTCCTATAAAACCGGTAGGGGGCGCTTTAGGAAGCGCAACTATATACAGGGGAAGTTGGCCGCTATCAGTCCTCGGCCAGGTAGAGGGAAGGGAATGGCTGCTCACAGTCCTCAGCCTGTGGGATTAAGGGGTTAACGGGTAAACAGTTCACTCAGCTGGTCCCAACGGGGACTATATATATGTAGCAACAGTTTCTTTATACCCCGATCGGGTAACTATTTACATCACTGCTCTGCCGCACTCAACGGCGTCTTCCTCCTGCTCTTTGCTTATAACTGGTTGTAACTTCAGACCCGTCCGGGTCCTCTTGCTCCTCCTCCTCGCACTGCAACTCCTCCTCCGTCAGGCGGTGTACGTGGAGGGCGTAAGGTCCTTTGGCACACTTGTGCCGGGTAAAGGTGACCTCGTCTCCGATGTAGAGGTCACGACCTCTGTGCCCCTCCGGCAGATGGGACTTCACGTCTCTGCGCGTGACAAAGACGTCGCCGGGGGTGTTGTTGTCTCTGATGAAGCCCCACCCGTGCTGCTGGTTAAACTTTATTACAGTCCCGGTGGTACGGGGACTGTGCGCTGCAGGGGGTCCCTCCTGGTCCGGCTCTTTTGCTCGGCGCTCCTTATTTGGGCCTGTTGTTCCCGGACCCGCCTCTCTCTCCGCTCCCTCGCAAACTCCTCGAGCTGTTGGCGGCAGCACTCAGCACGCTCCGCTGCAGCTGCCCTGGTTTCCTGAGTGAACCCCATTAGATCTTCTCCGGTGGGGTCCCACTCAAACTGCGCTTCCGCTAGCGGGGGCGAGATCCTTATTACGGGCTTCGGAGCCGGAATCAGGGGTGCACACATGGCCCCAACCCTCCTCTGGTGCTCCAGTTCGTAATACTTCTGGGGCCAGATGAAAGGCTGCCCGTCCGGCCACGTGTGCTGGGCAAACAAGTCCTCTCCCAGACGCGGCACCCTTGGTTTTACGGGTGCGGGCGCGGTGGTGGTGGCGCCCGGGTTGCCCAGGCCTTGCGGCCAGGCCTGGGGCACCTGGAAGGTGAAGGGCACCGTTAATACGGCGGCGCCCTGGGCTACCTGGCCTTGCGACCAGGCCGGAGGCTCCGCGGAGGTAGGGGGCGCTGTTGGTGATGCGACGCCCGGGAATTCTAGGCCCTGCGACCAGGCTGGTGGTACTTCCTGCTTGGTCACGCTCGGGGTCGAGGCGTGTGACGTCACAGGGGTCGCGGCGGCGGCTTCCGGTTGGGGCCTAGTCTGCGTCGGTGACATGGCGTTTTCGGGCACAGCAGGGGGACTTTCGGGCTCTGCGACGGGGAGCTGGGGCAGGTAAGCGGTGTCACGGCTTGGGGTATAGGCGTCCCCTTTACCTGCCTCCATGCGTTCGGCTCCCTCCTCGGCGCCGTCTCCGGCCTTGGGTCCTCCCGCGCCATCCTCAGAGGCGGTCTGCTTCCTCATCTCGGCTGGCGTGCTCCGGGTCTTGGTTTGCTGGGCCATCTCCCGGCTCCACTCCGCCAATGTCTCTCGCTGTACCCGGGCCATCCTCCGTGCGAGGCCCTCCAGGGCAGTCTGTGCACACTCCCGGTCTCGGGGGAGCTGTGCAAGGACCTCCACTAGGCCTAGTGGGGTCGTGGTGTCCAGCAGGCTCCTGACCAACGGGTCGGTGCTGCTCTGCTCTTCTTCCGGCAGGCTCCTGGCCAGCGGGCCGGTGCTGCTCTGCTCTCTGGACATCTCCGGGTGAGCTTCTCTGCTACTCCTCTCCAGACTTCTTGCCTCCGGGTGCGCTCGCTCCAGACTGCTCCAGGCGGCACCCATCTTCGTTCTTTTCTTTCGTCTCCTCCCACTTCGAGGGCGGTCCCGGGGCAACTCGGTGACTGTCAGCTCCAGGGGTAGTTCTTTCACGCTGACAGACACCTCCAGCATCACAGTCTCTGTTGGTGGGGGCGGTTTCCACTTTTGGCGCCATTTTCTGTCCTGGCCCACGATGGGAGGCGGCCTCTTGCCCTCCTTTGGCACGCCCATAATGGCGTCCGCTGCTCTTCCAAGGCGGGAAATCTTCGGATTTGGCGGGAAGCGTCGCCCAGTGGCGGGAAACTCTGCAGATGGCGGGAACAAGCTGGAAATGGCGGACAATCGGCGGGAAACGACCTGTGATGGGGTCCGATGGCGTGGACCCTCCGGAACCGGCGGGAGACTTCTTTCTGAGGTAAACTTGCACTTTTCTTCAGGCACGCAGTACCCGGTTGTTGTGGGCACGTAATCCTGCCGACTACGCCAAAGTTGACGCGCCCCCTGGGCCATATTCTTTAGGGGGAATATCCGGAGCCGGATCAGATGGGAGTTGTAGTCTTCCGAGTGGCTGTGACCCGGTCCGTGCCCAGGGTGTCAAACTCAGTTGTATGTGGCAGTCCTACAGATGTTAATAAGTTCTTAATGTCGACTACGCCACCCGTTGTATTGCGGTCACTATGGCCGCCGCTGCAGCAGGGTCCGCTGAGGCTGATGGTGTAGGTGCAGCTTTTGATGGTATAACCCCCAACGGGTGGGGTATAGCCTCAGGGGGTCAGGTGCAGAGGATGGGGGTTGTGGTGGTGCAGCATAGATGTTAAAGGAAGACAGAGTCGGGTTATGCAGTTAAGGGTATTTACTCACTGCTGATGTTCCGGTCACTCCAGCTTCAAGTGACCTCCCGAGCCGTGCTGCATCCACCAGGTCCTGGATCCAGCCAACCCCCAAGCGAGTCCGGAGCGTGACCCTGAGCTCTCCTTCTGTCCTTTCTCTGGCCGTCCCCACTAGTGATCCACCCAGGTCCAGCTCCCTCGGGCCTTCTGTTGGGAGACCCTTGGCCTTGGGTTCCCTGACCCTCCACGTGGTATGCCTTCGGGGTGGATGTGGTGGGTGGCCGTGGCAGACGCTGCCCACGGCCTCCGGTCTCTGGCTGGGGTGTGTTTTTGCCCCCACCAGCTTGGGTTCCGGTACCCTGATGCCGACTCTTCACCCGTGGATTGGATTTGGGGTCTCAGAGTCCTCTCTTCTGTTTCCCCCTCTGGGTCTCTCTTTCTTCTCCTCTCTCACTCTGGCTCAGGCTTCTCTGCTCTGCTCTTCTGCTCTCCAACAGACTCTTTGCAAAAGGCTGACTCACTCCTCCTCTACAGCAGACTGACCCTGTTCTTTGATGGTGCCCACCTTATATACACCCTCTATGTGTGAGCTCAGGTGACCAGCACCCAATGAGCTCCTATCTTTACCCAGGCTGCTCCCCCTATCTGCCCCTACACTACTTGGGATGTACCACCCCCCTCCCACTCCAGCCAGGAACAGACTCGGTCGTACCTGCACATTTCTAAGTGGGAGTACCGTCGGCCTGTTCCTCGGAAATGGGATGTGTGTAGTGCATGCAGCCTACCGAGCTCAGTTCCACACTCCATCCTTACCCGGGAGTGGAATATCACACCTCTGGGTTGAGGTGCAATACCCCTGTAGCAGCCGAATCCTCAGGGTGCTACATTATGACCATGTGATATTTCAGTTTTTGTTTTCTAAATAAATTTGCAAAAAATTTCTACATTTCTGTTTTAATCACACGCTGATGACCTATCTTATGAAAAGAGTCAAGTCCCAGACAACCGTCTTTTACTCTTTACTGCCATCTTCCCCATGTTTAGGGTGGATAGTGTAGGGCGCCCATTGTTCATACCCAGAATCTATGCCTGTTCCATGTGCAGGAGGTGTGAGTTGTATATATTACACAAAGGTCAACATTGGAGATGAACTCCAATCCTGACCGTTTTAACCCCTGTGATCAATAGTGACTTTATTAGTCAATAAAGACTCATTCAGACGTCCGTGGTAATCAGTCCATGCACGGACTTTCCCGACCCTAACGTGACTGCTTTATATATTTCTATGAAGCTGTAGACACTCCTGACCCGAGGGCATGTCATTCTGTACGGGGAGTTGGGGAGGAGCGTCAATGTTACTTTGTAACCGCACAGATTTATGTGTCATTTATGTCCATTTTATAGTATTGGGGTAATTCACCTGGGGGATCTAATAAATTCCAAATCATCAAATATTCTGAATTATTACATGTCCGTCATAAAGTATACAAACCTCCCTTGGATTGGTATATAGAGCCCAAAAACAAGCTGCTAATTCAAAATGTTATCAGGGTAATTTCCTAATTTTCTGCTCAGTTTCTTGCTTCTGATCTTGTAAAATTCCCCATTCCATTGCTGATCTGTGCCAGATTATCTGGTTCATTAACCCTCGACTGGTGAGGTGGGGTTTATGTCACGCAACTGGTGAGGTGGGGTTTCCTATACCCCAGTGTTTAGAAATCTCTTATTTTTACAGAAAATGCGAAGATCACGTTTGTTTTAATCGTTTTCTTATTGGCGATTGATTGCATATGAGTGTAACAAATTTTTGACACCCACAAATGGATGGAAGCTAGTGAGACACGTATCCTCATACCAGCATTTTTCAATGAATGGCAGCCGAACAAAAATTCCCTGGGGTGTGGCGACCCCCACCTCACCAGTTGAGGGTTAAAGGGATTTTCCTTTAACCCGTTGGTGCAGCTGTTTTTTTTTTGTAACTGTGCACTAGTCACCTTCCTTGGGTCCAGCACAGGGTCTCTGCCACTGCTCCCAGTGTCTGTTACTGTCCTTTGGCCTCACGTCGACAGCGCTGCAACCAATAACTGAGATCAGCAGCTTTGCCCGAGTTAACGGCACTACTTGCTCAGAGTCACTGAACTCACTGACTGGCTGCAGCGCTGTCAATGTGACAAATAGCTGACACTCTGCATTAGACCCAGAGAGGGTGAGTAAAGTATTGCTTTAAAAAAGAAAAGAAAATTGTATTAAAAAAACTGTAGTGTAATTCTTTAGCATCTTCTATAAGTGCAGCATAAATGACTCTAATGCTATGTCCGTAAAGGACAGCGGCCCAATCTAATCTATACACACCAGCACACACACAACACAAGGGAGTTTACAAAAATATTCTAATTGCACATTACGGAATAAACTACTTTACATACGTACTTTGTACTGATATAGTCACAATTAGGGTAATATTGCTTGACAACATATTTTAAAATATCTTAAAACAAAAATCAATTTCTGCATATAAATTACAGCCAAAATATGCAACACAAAATAAAAAAATAGATCATGATTTTATTATACTCGTCACAAAAATAAGCAATGATGGCATCAATAAATAAACCATAAATAATATATATAAAAAAAACACACAAAACTCTTTGCAATCAAGGAGAACTCCCAAAAGACCTGCGGCTCCACCGTTGGGGTTTGCTCACACACAGCGCTTGTGCAGAATTTTTTTTTTTAATTCTTTGTACCATAAATAGCCACAAAATCTCATTCCCATGTTGCATATTTGTTTATTGACCCACGGTGCGTTCTCAATTCAGGAAGAAGCATGCACCTTTTCATGAACCGTGAGCATCTGTCTGACTCCAGCACACCTCCTCATCAAGACCAATGTGAACAGCGCCGCTCTTGATGACTCTGGCCCCATCTCTTTTAGGATCATGTTGAGACTGGACAAAAGTAAGAGCTGCTCTATTTTTTGCCCTCATTCATTTCGAGGATTAGTGTCCCTTTAAGAGGCTTTCCCTTTCATTGTTTTTGGGAGTTCTACTTTTAAAAGGGTTGTCCTGGATTAGAAAATGAAAACTCTATTCCCCACCTTCCCCCGCAGACACGGCCCCATGTCTGTTACTGCGGCTCAGCCCCTACATCGCTGGGCTACCACCCCAGGCACAGATCATGGGAAGAAGACGCTGCTTCTGACTATCACGGACCTCACTTATAAGCTGCATCTTCAGAAGATTTTGGAATCTGCAGTTGGGAGGGACGGTCATTTTATGATGATCTTCCTATTACATCTAGTAGCTTTGTTCTTGTATTGTAGCACTACAAGCGCTTGTAAACTCGTCTAGAAAACCAATATGATATTGGTCACAATGAGCAGACAAGTCAAGAAGTGAGAACGATTATTCTGGTAAGATTATCCATGCAATTTACAAAAAAAACTAATAGCAGCTTCAATGAGCATTCAAGATGGCAGACGTCCGCTATGCAGCAGGCAGACACGTAAAGGATGGCGGGGGGATACTACACAACATTGACTCTTACCATATTAGTACTAGCCCAGTAATGTGACGCTGAGACCCCACATGTAACTACCGTGCAGCACGAATATAAAAGGATCAGTACGTTTTCTGAAAACCAGTGTCGGAAGCACTTAGAGAGAACCCTATGGCTCTTAGCCCCCAGATAACATGCAAGGATTCAAGTACGCGGGACCCCGCTAATCCGCTGATGGGCCGGATATCTGCAACGTACAGAGCTGGAATTCCTACAGAAATACAAAAGTGACCAGTAAATTCTGGACTATAAATTCTTATTATCTGCTTTATTTGTATCTTATTTTTCCACCCCAATGTATTCTCAAAAAAGTGATGGGAAATGCAATGTGTAGGGCCATCCTATAGGGACCACAGCTGATTTTTCAATTTCTTTGGGGTTACTGCTCTACCTCGCTTATATAAGTCAATAAGAAAGTCTCTCCCCACTATATTCTGGAGACCTACATAAAAGTGCCAAAGCTTTTTGTTTTTTTTTCTTTATTTCCTCCAATATTGTATTCATACAGGAATGCTTCCATTAAAGTTTGCAACATACTGTACTTTTTGGCATCTGTTTGAAGGATGGACCTATTTTGAAGTTCTGAAAAGTCTAATAGATCTGTACCGATACCGATTAATAATTAAAGGGGTTGTCCCGGACTTTAACATTGATGGCCTTTCTTTAAAGAGGTGGTCCACTACATTGTATAATGACCCCATCGATTTACACATGTTAACTAAATAAATGTTTTTGTAAATACCTCCTGCTTCCATATGTACCTGTGGGTGGCGCTATTGCTGACTTCTCAGTCTGCATCACGTGACCCCGGCTGCAGGTATTTAAAAGGTGTAATTTGATGGGGGCATTATACAATGTAGTGACCACCTCTTTAAGATAAGGCATCAATGTTTGATCAATTGGGGTGCTCATTAGCGGAGCTGCACTGCGGAGCTCTGTGGAGGGAATAGTGGCTGCGGCTGCGTACTACACATCTGCCCCCTAATGATTTGAATGGGTGGCCGATATGTAGTACTCCGTCAACAGAGCTCGGCACCTGAGCATTTCTGGTCACCGTTGACACAGGAACAGCTACAGCATGCACTATCAATCAGACATTGATGATCAAGTATAGGCCTTCAATAAAGTCTTGGACAGCCCCTTTAAAGTCTCCAAATGAGATTCTGAAGTTTTGTTTCATTGGCAGTCTATGTGGAAACAGTATAAAGTTACAGAAGATCGGACCGATGGTATACCATAGCACAAAACATTAGTCTTTAAGGGATTATTCAGCCATAGACATTGGGTCATGGTTTTAATCATGTGACGAAAATCACATTGTTTTACTGTAAATTGCTGTGGTCACAGGCCAAACAGTTTATGCTTGCGTCCTTTTTTTCGAACTTTTCTCGGCCAGGTGGCAAGAACCTTACATGTGATAGTCATGCCTAACATAACTAGGAGGTAGGGAATTAATACCCAATGTCAGATCCTGGATGACCACCATTAGTCTACCAGCAACTTACACAGAAGCAAAGCACATTCAGATCTTTCACACAGTGGACCTAAACCCGAAAACGATGTAAGTGTCCATATTTCCAGTACAGGGCACCTTTGTCAATGACAAACCTTAAATATACAAATATATTGGGACAGGATTCATGCTCCACGGACATGTGGTTTGAAATCATGAAAGGAAACAAAATGCATTATAAGGTTGGCTCTTAAAAAAAGATAACTGTTTCTGAATATTCCCGGAGGCTGCAGACACGCACTTAAGGCGTAGAGCCAATAAACGATGAACGAGCGCTCATAGGAATCATTTCAACATACGATTATTGGCCCATCTAACCAGGACCACAATCGGCAGACAAACTAGGAAAGCACCGTTTCATTGGGTGCGATACATTTTATGCATTCATTAAAATTCTTAACGGCAGCACATTACTCAGTGTAAACAGGAGACGTGCTGCTGATAACAGGATACCAGATTATTAGCGATCATTGTGTCCCCGTCATTGTTTCGTCAACCTGTGTATGCACTTTTCCAATTGTCAGTCGTTCAATTGCCTGGATCAGACCGACTATATAGGACATTAGTATCTGGTCTCCGCTGCACAAACTACCACTGATACATGTGAACAAAGTCGATATGTTTTTTTTTCCCCCAGTATATCCCTCCCAGCTTACATCACTCCCTATAAATAAATAGAAGCACTAATATAATAGCAAGTGGTTAATAAGACCTCTAAGTAGTCAGGAACACTGCTTCATCTGAATCGGGATCCTTCCCACTGTCCTCGCTGGGTAACGAGTCTCCACCACTCGGAGACCGGCAGCTCAAGTCCTCCACCCCAGATTCCTGGTCACTGTTAGCCGACAGGTCGGGGTCCGAGCTCTTCAAATGGTCCTGGGTTAGGATCAGGGCCGAGTCCTCCTCACCTTGGGATGAACTACGAGAGGGAAACAGCTTCAGGTTGGTGCTGTAATCTTGGGGCGTATTAGCCGGAGAGTGTTTGGTGATGCATATCTGGAAGTTGTGGATTTTTGGCTGGTCATTGAGATTCTTGTAGGTTTCATTTGACTCTCGAGTTTCCAGTTTTGTTAATCTCTAAAGGAAAAATTGTTAGGCAAGAGCAAAAGTTACATTGGGTTAGGGCATGTTAATGTAACCTCTACATGCAAGTCGATCAGCAGTGGTTTAATGGTCTGTTTAGTAAGGCCGGCCGCACTTATGTTATCGTCAGCACATTTCTCGTTTACGCAGGACAATGTGCTGCTAATGATAATTTTTAAACGTGCTCAAAAATTATCACACCAATGAATGCTTTGCCCCTCCATTGGATGTTTGATGGCCTGTTTAGGCAGCCAACAGTTGGGAATGAGGGAACGCTCCCTAACCCAATTATTGGCCTGCCTAAATGAACCTTTACTTGAAAACTTTATACCAATGAACAAACTTCTCTGGTGCCATAAGAAAGCCATAACGCCACAGTGCTCAGGCATTACTGACATTGAAAAGACACAAGGTAGAGACCCTGGTTACAGTGATGTGTCACTTAATGGTCTGATTGCTGTAGTTTTTATAAAATCACTATTTTATCAGCAAGCAGATTATCATTGGGGACTAGTAAACCTGCTGCCAGGTAGTCCTACATATTCATAAGCTCTGTACAACCCCGCCCCCATCACTGATTGGCAGCTTTCTGCAAATCTAGTATACACAAAGTGGCCAATCAGTGGTGTGGGCAGGGTTATACAGAGCTCAGCAGTCAGAGAACTGTCAATCAGTGATGTGGGCGGGGTCTGCTGCAGATAACACAGTAATTTTATCAAAATGACAGCAGGTAGCCCAGTAAGTGACAGATTGTTGGAATCAGGGCCTCTGCCCCTATATTGCGCTGCACTCAGATGGGTAGCAAAAACCTGGTAACAGATTCCCTTTAATGGTGCTCTCTTCCAGTTATTGTGTTGGAGAACACCAAAGACGTAGGGCATCGGCTAAAAATGATTGCCTCTTTTTTATCTTGTGCAGGGTTTTTATATATAATCATTTAAAATTGTTTCTCAGTCACCATTAAAAGCTGAATTGGTTTACACTGAAACCTAAGCGGAGGTATAAACATCAAAAACATATAGGCCAGGAAGCTGGATTTTCAGTATTTCTACCACACCTTCTCCATGAACTCCATTTCCTCCTCCTGCTGCTGCGTCTCTTCTTTTACTGCCTGTAGAAAATCAGTGACTGACTGGCGAGGGTGCATTCCTTTCTCAAATCGGTTATAGAGGCCCCTCCAAAACCTTCCATGGTGAAAAATAAGTTTGAAGAGTTAGTATATGCACAAGTACAGAAGATTATCATCGAGCAATTCTCATGATATATGTTCTTAAGACGTGCTAGCTCATGGTACACACATGAAGGGCTAGCTCACAATGCTGTATATTCTCCCATGCCAGAGAATTGGGCCGATTATACTAATGACACTCTGCTTTAACTCTGAGTGTGATCCAATTTTCTCGCATGGAAGAATTGCAGCACAGGTGTGGAGAAGATGGAGGACTTAATTTTTCCATCTTCTCCATTGTCTCTGTGCACGTACATCAGACTGCACTCGGATAACATAGTATATTATTGGTCCGAGTGCTATCCGATAAAACATCACATAGCACTACCACTCGGCCGTGTTACGTGGCAATGTGAGCGAGTCCTAATGAGTCCCTCAGTGGCTGATCTATGGCTGGTGACTTCAGATTAGTGAAAATATGTGGTGGCAAGTTGGGCCTCATTACTCGGACAGCACACTGACACATCCTATCCTTACACTATTCACATGTCCGTTCTGTTATTTTGCTGACTGATGGTCTGTATATAAACAGAGACATCCCCTACATTGACCTTATTTGCCGACATCCAAGTTGCACCCTACTGCTATTCTTCATTTTCACTGACTGGGTACTTGAAGAAGCTTGGGAAACCTCTGTCACGTTGTTTTTGCATATGGCAAAACCATTGATAAAAACGGACATGTGGACTAAATATGCCCGAAAATTGGATCTAACACACTTGCAAAATTGGTCTGTTTTGTACAGGCAAACAAAAAAAAACAGCTTTTGCCTGGATTCACACGTGTGTTTTGCGGTCTGAGTATGCTTCAATGCAAAGACTGGCTTCAGGTCTCCTGACCCAAACTCGACTTTATATTATGCGTTTATATAGAAAGTTCCCGATCAGGGACATCCGCATGCCCTATTAAAGGGGTTGTACCAAGTATATAAGTAATCCCCTATCAACGGGATTTAGGAATTGATCGCTAGGGGTCAGTTCCACAGAGAATGAATGGAGTAGAGATGTACATGCTCCCCCTCTGCTCTGTTCAAAGCTTGCTCTACAGAACCTCCTGGGGATTGTTGGGGGTCCCAGCGGTCTGACCCCCAAAGATCAATACTTTATCGCAGTCTAAATATGTGCAAAATGAATCACCGTGTCACAAGCTGTCATAGATGTCAGTAAATCTGTCTAAAGTGAATTGATTTGTGCCAGGCAGAAGATAGAACTGACGAGTGAGCTCTGACGCAACCCCTAAATGTAGACCATGGTTACAAGTGGGAAGAGTGTTGGGCCTTGGATTTCACCACTGAAGGACACATTGGGCTCATGATACGTCACCCCGCTTCTTTCACCTGTAAAGTTAGGGTTGATGTTTCTATATATGAATGATAAGTATATGGTGTGTTAGAGTTCTGCTGCTTTATTCAGTGCAGAGGAGGAATCAGAATAACCTCTTACCTGAAGTGGCATGGAGTGGTGTGTGGTCTCAGAGTTCCTTGGGTCTGACTGTGATCTGCTCTGTACAGAGGGTTCATGTAATCCAACCGCTGCTTCCACAGGTAAGACCAGAGGGAGTAGGTCCTCTCCTGAATTCTGGAAGATGATGATTGCATCACTGATATATTGAGATTATGAGAGCTGCAAGTATACCCGTCACCACTGCAACCTGCACTAACACTAAGGGCTCATTCAGACGGACATTTTTTGTGTACGAGTCCTATTTGTGTTATTTCCAGATACGACTTGTACCTAGAAGAGTGAATGGGGCCATTCACATATCTGTGATTGTTTGAGAGACGGAAAATCGTGGCAAAATGTACGATAGTACGATAGTTATCTGAGTGTCAGGTCAAAATTAACAATGCACATCCATGGGTCAGTGAAAAAAAAAAAATCGGCCAACAATTAATTGCCATCTGAGCGCTGTCCAGTTTTCCAGGTCTGTTTGATGGAAAAAGATGAAGAAACTGAAGCTCAGGCCAAACTCTAATGATAAAAACTGACACTGACCAAACTGGTGAAACTGTGCCTGATTCTCTTATATGAATGAGCCACAAGTTCTATAGCTTTCAGTGTTTCTTTGCATAGTAGCTGTGTAGCTTCATAGTCAAAATTGGAAAATCCGGTTCCAAAAAGTAGATGGAAAGATGCACTGAACTGCTTGGCCCCACCACGGTGCACCGAGCGCCTGTACTTGATTTGAACAGTCCTTCTGTACTGACAGTCCCTTTACAGCAGTGTTCCCCAACTCCAGTCCTCAGGACCCACCAACAGATCATGTTTTCAGGATTTCCTTAGTATTGCACAGCTGATGGAATTATTGCCTGTGCAGGTGATGCAATTATCAGCTGTGCAATACTAAGGAAATCCTGAAAACATGGCCTGTTGGTGGGTCCTGAGGACTGGAGTTGAGAACCACTGCTGTAAAGGGTTAGGAGATAACTTTCTGAATGCAGGAGGTCTGACCGATGGGACTTTTAGCGATGCTGAGAATGGGGCTCTTCAGTGATCAGCAGAAGGCCTCATTCACATGTACAGGTTTAAACAGGTATGTGAAAAAATGGTATCAGTGTGTCCATTTTTACCATCATTGTGTTATCAGTGTTCTTCTCGTATGGATAAATATGTTATAAAGTTTCTCCTATGCTTTGTAATGTTAAAGAAGTTGTCCAGTACTTTATATTACTCCCCCCCCAATGTATCCCCCCGGGGCCCCTAAGACTTTGCTGATAATGCCTGTGAGCTTCGCTATCGGTGGCCGCTCACAGGCATCACGTGACCCCACGCTGATGTCACGACAAGTGAGGCGTGACTCAGCGCTGGGGTCCCTACGGTGGCTGCTGGGTTGTGGGCAGGGTTACACCTCCTCCCCACGCGTCACTCGCAGCATCTACCGCGCTTTCCCAATGAATGGGGAGAGGCAGAGCGTGCGGTGGATGCCGGGTGTGATGTGGGGGGGGGTAACCCCGCCCACAGTCTGGCATCCACCTGGAACGTGGAAGACAGAGACCCCCGGCTGCTGCCAGCGACATCGGCGGGGGTCACGTGATGCCTGTGAGCGGCCAGTGATAGCGCCACTCACAGGCATTATCTGCAACGGTAGGTAATTACAAAAATCCTTAGGGGTCTCGGGGAGACACATTGGGGGGGGGGGTAATATAAAGTACTGGACAACCCCTTTAATCTCGGACAGCACCATGATGCCATCCGTGGGCTGTCTATGTTCTTCATGGACCCATAGACTTGTATAGGTCTTTTTCATCTGTGATATTGGAAGAAAAAACAGACATGTCTCCGTGAGTTTTGCACAGACACATAGTCCATGAAAATCCACAGGCATGTGAATAGCATTAGCATTAACACGTACATGTGGATACGGATGTCTGAATGAGGCCTCAATGAGAGCTTGATATTTTAAGAATATCTCTTTAAAGCCATGATCCTCTAGTTACAAGGATGTATCTCATGTCCTTGGCTACTGACCTGCAGGTTAGGACATTTTGTGACTGGGAAAGAAGATCTACAAGATTTCAACATTACTCAGGACAGAGAATATCTTCAAGAAGTATCTTCTAGTGGACCATTGGTTACATCAGGAACTGTGCAATTCTTAAATCCATGTACCCATCTTATTTTATTATTGGCATTTTGATTTCACCATTCTTATGTTTCTCTGTACAGTGGCACTGCCAGCGATGCCAGCGACCCAGATGGGCAGGAAAAAACTGAAATGGTTTAGGTTCACATACCCATTCAGTCTCCGGATATGTGGGAGTCCCTAAGGTCTGACACCCCCACCAATCCTGAAGTGATGGCACGTCTTTGTGGGTGATACGGTTGATTTGTCTATAGTCCACGCACATTCTCATGGTGCCGTCTTTCTTTTTGACCAGAACCAAGGGGGCTGCCCAGGGGCTACAGCTGTCTCTAATAACCCCAGCTTCTTTCATCTCTCTTAGCATGCCCTTTGCGTTCTGATAATGTGCAGGGGGTACAGGTCTGTGCCTCTCTTTTATTGGTGGGTGGCTCCCTGTGGGGATGTGGTGTTCTATCCCTTTTACTCTGCCGAAGTCTAGCGGGTGCTTACTAAAGACTCTCTCGTACTCCTGTACCACCCGGTAGACTCCTTGTTTTTGGTGCAGGGGAGTGGAGTCAGCACCCACATGGAGTTTCTGGCACCAGTCCTCCTTTTGTTTCTGGGAGCCATTACCCTCCGCCTGAGGAGATGGAGGCAAGGGTTCCACGGCCCTGATAGCTTTGTGTTCGACAACAAACAGTTTGGCGAGTGTAGCGTACCTGGGTAAGTGTACTTCCCTCTCCCCAATGTTGAGGATGCGGACGGGCACCCTCCCATGACGGACATCAACCACCCCCCGGGCTGTCAAAATGGTGGGCCTGCTGTCTGAGTACACGGGTTCTACCATGGCTTGGTAGTCTCTACCTCTCAACCCGATTGCAGTCCGACACCAGATCATCATTTCACTTTTGGGAGGCATGGAAATGGGGAATGGGTCACTCAGTCTTACGCTACCGATCTCACCACCAGACAGTTCTACCTGCTGCCGTCCAACTTGTGAAGCCTTCTTTTTCGCTTTAGGACTTGCTCACCAGGTTCTAGGGGACCAGCAGGGGCGTGTTGGTTGAAGAGTTTTTCTTGCCTCTCTCTCACCTGGGCCAGGCTCTTCTCCACAGTCTACTGCACCTTCTTGTACTGCAGTTGCCTTTCCGTATCCCAGTCCGCATCCGGGGAGGTGTCCTCAGGCGTTAGGACTCCCATCTCCAGGTCTATAGGCAGCTTACCCGGTCTGGGTCGCATCAGGTAAGCCGGGGTGCAGTTGGTAGCATTCACCGGGATATGATTGTATAAGTCTATCAGGTCCGGCAGTTTTTCTGGCCACAGGCTGCGCTCCTCCAGGGGCAACGTCTTCAGGAGATCAATGACTATATTGTTCATCTTCTCACACATCCCGTTGGTTTGTGGGTGGTAAGGCGTTGTCCGAATCTTCTTACAGCCATAGAGGTTGCCGAACTCCTGGAAGATTTCAGCCTCGAACGCTGGACCCTGGTCTGTCAGGACCTGTTCCGGATACCCGTGTGGACGGCAGAAATATTGCTGGAAGGCTCTGGCCGCTGTTTGGGCTGTCAAGTCTTTTACTGGGACCACCACTAGAAAACGGGAATAGTGGTCCACGATTGTCAGGGCATAGATGTATCCTGACCGGCTGGGAGCCAATTTGACATGGTCCAGAGCTACCAGCTCAAGAGGCTGCGTGGTGACGATGGGCCTCAAGGGTGTCTTCTGGCTGGTGCGGTCCTTCCTCCTTAGGTGACAAGGGCCACAGTCTCTGCACCATTTTTCTACAGCTCCTCTCATGCCGACCCAAAAGAACCTTCCTCTTAGTAGGAACTCCAGTTTCTTCCAACCGAACCGATGTGTCCCGCTCTGTCATGGTAAGCCCCCAGGACCATAGCTGCATCCCGCCTTGGGACCACGACTTGCCAGGTCAGCTCGTGCGTCCGGTGGTTGACAATCCTTCTGCACAACTTGCCTTCGTAGAGGAACAGCTTGCTCTTCTCTTTCCATATCTGCTTGGCTTCCTCTGGAGCATCCGGATCTATGCGGGCATCTTCCTGGGTCAACAGATCTTTCACCAGGCGGATGGCAGGGTCACTATCTTGGGTCTCGGCCCAGCTGTGTTGAGGTAGGGGATTTATCATCACGGTTGTTAGATCCTCCTCCTTCACGCGGTGGGAGTATTGAGCAGCTCCATACCGGTGAAACGCGGGGAGTTCTACCTCCTCCAGCTCTTCTGGGTCTTCGTCACCTTCAGATAAGTGAGGCATCCTCGATAGGGCGTCAGCGTTGGCATTGGTTTTGCCGGCCCGGTACTTGATCAGTCATAGTTGGAGAGACGGGCCATCCACCGCTGTTCTAGGGCACCCAGTCTTGCATTGTCCAGGTGTGTCAACGGGTTGTTGTCCGTGTACACGGTGAACTTTGCGGAGGCCAGGTAATGCTTGAAGCGTTCCGTCACGGCCCACACCACCGCCAAGAATTCTAGCTTGAAGGAGCTGTAATTCTCCGGGTTCCTCTTGGTGGGTCTCAGCTTCCGGCTGGCGTACGCGATCACCCTTTCTCTGCCCTGTTGGTTTTGGGACAGTACGGCTCCCAGTCCCACATTACTGGCATCTGTGTGGAGAATGAAAGGCTGGCCATAATCAGGGTAGGCCAGGATCTCGTCCCCTGTGAGGGCCATCTTTAGCTGGCGGAAGGACTCCTCTTCCGGTTTATCCCACTTGAAGGGCGGCTTTTGGCTCCTGGACTTAGACTGTCCGATCAGGAGGTCCTGCATAGGAGCTGCCATCTTAGTGAACCCGGGGATGAACCTTCGGTAGTAGCCTACCAACCCGAGAAACTGTCTCACCTCTTTGATGTTCGAGGGGCTTGGCCAGCTCTTGATTGCCGTGACCTTGTCAGGGTCGGGGGCCACTCCTTCCGCGCTTACCACGTGCCCTAGGTACTGGTCCTTTGGTTTCAGCAGGTGACACTTCGATGGTTTCACCTTCAGGCCATAGCCTGCCAGGGCTTCGAACACCTCGGCCAGGTGCTTTAGGTGGTCCTCGTAGGTCTTCGAATAGACGATCACGTCGTCCAGGTAAAGGAGGACCGTCTCGAAGTTTCGGTGCCCTAGACATCATTCCATCAGCCTCTGGAAGGTCCCTGGTGCGTTGCAGAGCCCGAAGGGCATACAGTTGAACTCACTCAGTCCCATCGGGGTGGTGAAGGCAGTCTTCTCCTTGTCAGCCTCTGCCACAGGAACCTGCCAGTACCCGCTAGTAAGGTCCAAAGTAGAAAAGAAGTTAGCAGATTTTAGTGCGGCTAAAGACTCCTCTATTCTAGGCAGCGGATATGCGTCTTTGTGGGTGATACGGTTGATTTGTCTATAGTCCACGCACATTCTCATGGTGCCGTCTTTCTTTTTGACCAGAACCAAGGGGGCTGCCCAGGGGCTACAGCTGTCTCTAATAACCCCAGCTTCTTTTATCTCTCTTAGCATGCCCTTTGCGTTCTGATAATGTGCAGGGGGTACAGGTCTGTGCCTCTCTTTTATTGGTGGGTGGCTCCCTGTGGGGATGTGGTGTTCTATCCCTTTTACTCTGCCGAAGTCTAGCGGGTGCTTACTAAAGACTCTCTCGTACTCCTGTACCACCCGGTAGACTCCTTGTTTTTGGTGCAGGGGAGTGGAGTCAGCACCCACATGGAGTTTCTGGCACCAGTCCTCCTTTTGTTTCTGGGAGCCATTACCCTCCGCCTGAGGAGATGGAGGCAAGGGTTCCACGGCCCTGATAGCTTTGTGTTCGACAACAAACAGTTTGGCGAGTGTAGCGTACCTGGGTAAGTGTACTTCCCTCTCCCCAATGTTGAGGATGCGGACGGGCACCCTCCCATGACGGACATCAACCACCCCCCGGGCTGTCAAAATGGTGGGCCTGCTGTCTGAGTACACGGGTTCTACCATGGCTTGGTAGTCTCTACCTCTCAACCCGATTGCAGTCCGACACCAGATCATCATTTTACTTTTGGGAGGCATGGAAATGGGGAATGGGTCACTCAGTCTTACGCTACCGATCTCACCACCAGACAGTTCTACCTGCTGCCGTCCAACTTGTGAAGCCTTCTTTTTCGCTTTAGGACTTGCTCACCAGGTTCTAGGGGACCAGCAGGGGCGTGTTGGTTGAAGAGTTTTTCTTGCCTCTCTCTCACCTGGGCCAGGCTCTTCTCCACAGTCTACTGCACCTTCTTGTACTGCAGTTGCCTTTCCGTATCCCAGTCCGCATCCGGGGAGGTGTCCTCAGGCGTTAGGACTCCCATCTCCAGGTCTATAGGCAGCTTACCCGGTCTGGGTCGCATCAGGTAAGCCGGGGTGCAGTTGGTAGCATTCACCGGGATATGATTGTATAAGTCTATCAGGTCCGGCAGTTTTTCTGGCCACAGGCTGCGCTCCTCCAGGGGCAACGTCTTCAGGAGATCAATGACTATATTGTTCATCTTCTCACACATCCCGTTGGTTTGTGGGTGGTAAGGCGTTGTCCGAATCTTCTTACAGCCATAGAGGTTGCCGAACTCCTGGAAGATTTCAGCCTCGAACGCTGGACCCTGGTCTGTCAGGACCTGTTCCGGATACCCGTGTGGACGGCAGAAATATTGCTGGAAGGCTCTGGCCGCTGTTTGGGCTGTCAAGTCTTTTACTGGGACCACCACTAGAAAACGGGAATAGTGGTCCACGATTGTCAGGGCATAGATGTATCCTGACCGGCTGGGAGCCAATTTGACATGGTCCAGAGCTACCAGCTCAAGAGGCTGCGTGGTGACGATGGGCCTCAAGGGTGTCTTCTGGCTGGTGCGGTCCTTCCTCCTTAGGTGACAAGGGCCACAGTCTCTGCACCATTTTTCTACAGCTCCTCTCATGCCGACCCAAAAGAACCTTCCTCTTAGTAGGAACTCCAGTTTCTTCCAACCGAACCGATGTGTCCCGCTCTGTCATGGTAAGCCCCCAGGACCATAGCTGCATCCCGCCTTGGGACCACGACTTGCCAGGTCAGCTCGTGCGTCCGGTGGTTGACAATCCTTCTGCACAACTTGCCTTCGTAGAGGAACAGCTTGCTCTTCTCTTTCCATAGCTGCTTGGCTTCCTCTGGAGCATCCGGATCTATGCGGGCATCTTCCTGGGTCAGCAGATCTTTCACCAGGCGGATGGCAGGGTCACTATCTTGGGTCTCGGCCCAGCTGTGTTGAGATAGGGGATTTATCATCACGGTTGTTAGATCCTCCTCCTTCACGCAGTGGGAGTATTGAGCAGCTCCATACCGGTGAAACGCGGGGAGTTCTACCTCCTCCAGCTCTTCTGGGTCTTCGTCACCTTCAGATAAGTGAGGCATCCTCGATAGGGCGTCAGCGTTGGCATTGGTTTTGCCGGCCCGGTACTTGATCAGTCATAGTTGGAGAGACGGGCCATCCACCGCTGTTCTAGGGCACCCAGTCTTGCATTGTCCAGGTGTGTCAACGGGTTGTTGTCCGTGTACACGGTGAACTTTGCGGAGGCCAGGTAATGCTTGAAGCGTTCCGTCACGGCCCACACCACCGCCAAGAATTCTAGCTTGAAGGAGCTGTAATTCTCCGGGTTCCTCTTGGTGGGTCTCAGCTTCCGGCTGGCGTACGCGATCACCCTTTCTCTGCCCTGTTGGTTTTGGGACAGTACGGCTCCCAGTCCCACATTACTGGCATCTGTGTGGAGAATGAAAGGCTGGCCATAATCAGGGTAGGCCAGGATCTCGTCCCCTGTGAGGGCCATCTTTAGCTGGCGGAAGGACTCCTCTTCCGGTTTATCCCACTTGAAGGGCGGCTTTTGGCTCCTGGACTTAGACTGTCCGATCAGGAGGTCCTGCATAGGAGCTGCCATCTTAGTGAACCCGGGGATGAACCTTCGGTAGTAGCCTACCAACCCGAGAAACTGTCTCACCTCTTTGATGTTCGAGGGGCTTGGCCAGCTCTTGATTGCCGTGACCTTGTCAGGGTCGGGGGCCACTCCTTCCGCGCTTACCACGTGCCCTAGGTACTGGTCCTTTGGTTTCAGCAGGTGACACTTCGATGGTTTCACCTTCAGGCCATAGCCTGCCAGGGCTTCGAACACCTCGGCCAGGTGCTTTAGGTGGTCCTCGTAGGTCTTCGAATAGACGATCACGTCGTCCAGGTAAAGGAGGACCGTCTCGAAGTTTCGGTGCCCTAGACATCATTCCATCAGCCTCTGGAAGGTCCCTGGTGCGTTGCAGAGCCCGAAGGGCATACAGTTGAACTCACTCAGTCCCATCGGGGTGGTGAAGGCAGTCTTCTCCTTGTCAGCCTCTGCCACAGGAACCTGCCAGTACTCGCTAGTAAGGTCCAAAGTAGAAAAGAAGTTAGCAGATTTTAGTGCGGCTAAAGACTCCTCTATTCTAGGCAGCGGATATGCGTCTTTGTGGGTGATACGGTTGATTTGTCTATAGTCCACGCACATTCTCATGGTGCCGTCTTTCTTTTTGACCAGAACCAAGGGGGCTGCCCAGGGGCTACAGCTGTCTCTAATAACCCCAGCTTCTTTCATCTCTCTTAGCATGCCCTTTGCGTTCTGATAATGTGCAGGGGGTACAGGTCTGTGCCTCTCTTTTATTGGTGGGTGGCTCCCTGTGGGGATGTGGTGTTCTATCCCTTTTACTCTGCCGAAGTCTAGCGGGTGCTTACTAAAGACTCTCTCGTACTCCTGTACCACCCGGTAGACTCCTTGTTTTTGGTGCAGGGGAGTGGAGTCAGCACCCACATGGAGTTTCTGGCACCAGTCCTCCTTTTGTTTCTGGGAGCCATTACCCTCCGCCTGAGGAGATGGAGGCAAGGGTTTCACGGCCCTGATAGCTTTGTGTTCGACAACAAACAGTTTGGCGAGTGTAGCGTACCTGGGTAAGTGTACTTCCCTCTCCCCAATGTTGAGGATGCGGACGGGCACCCTCCCATGACGGACATCAACCACCCCCCGGGCTGTCAAAATGGTGGGCCTGCTGTCTGAGTACACGGGTTCTACCATGGCTTGGTAGTCTCTACCTCTCAACCCGATTGCAGTCCGACACCAGATCATCATTTCACTTTTGGGAGGCATGGAAATGGGGAATGGGTCACTCAGTCTTACGCTACCGATCTCACCACCAGACAGTTCTACCTGCTGCCGTCTCATCAGGGCTTTTATCTCCTTGTTGAGGACTCTCTGTTGGCTGGAACTAGCATTCACCGCCACCTGTTGTAGAATTACAATTACCTCTGAAAGACAATTTTCAATTACGTTAGTACCCACAGTTATTTTAGGGTGACTTTCACGACGGTCAATGTCCACAATAATCACCCCCTGTGCCGGCAGTTCAACTTTACCAATTTTAATGGTCATCTCCTTGAACCCCATCTGCGGCACGGGTAAGCCATTACTGGCGATGATGCTCAAGTTATTGTCTGGATACCGTGTGATATCAGCATCAGTCCAATACTGCTTAAAAAGTACATAAGGGATAGTGGTTACTTGTGACCTATTATCCAGCAAGGCGCTCATGGGGATACCGTCCAGCACCACGGGTAAAACCGGGCGCCCTCCAACGTACTTATTACGCCAATTGTAAGGGCCTGGTGATCTTATGCCTGGGGGTTGGCCCTTTGCCCCAGGTTGGACCCTTTTAAATTACAGTACCTGGAAATGTGTCCGGGCTGGTTGCATCGACGGCAAATGGGCTGTCCATCCTCTGCGTAGCGGTCTGTGGGCCTCCCTCGGAACGACGGGATCCTCCTCTGTCGACGCCACGGGACATCCTCCGGACTTGAAGCCAGCTCGATGGGTCTTGACGGGTCCACTTGCAACGCCTGGACGGTCCTGGTCAACGCCGCGACGCTCCTGGTCAGCTCCTGGACTTGGTGGTGCAGGTCTTTCGACGGGGCTTGGTTCAGGGCCTGTGCATCAGCCCCCACGGGATCCATAGAGGAGGGCGCCGCCTCCTGGTGGTTGGTGAGAGCAGGGCGCTGGGGGTTTATAGCGCCACTGGTTGCAGATTCACGGAGCACCCTTATGGCCCTGTCCTTAAATTGGGCAAAGGTTAGGTCGGGGTTCTGAAAGAACATGAGACGCAGTTGGGCCCTGTGGGCGCTAGACAGCAGACCTTCTATGAATTGTTCTGTTAGCAGCTTATCCGTTTCCTGCACACTGCCAGGGTCAGTTTGTTGAATAGCCCTCAAGGCTTCCTGCAGATTTAGGGCATAGTCTCTGATGCTGTCCTGTGCCCGCTGCTTACATCCATAGAACCTCATTTTAATCTCAGCGGAGGTACGTGTGTCAAAGGTACCCCGCAGCCGGGCCAGAATACCCTTCACAGTCCTTTTATCCTCAGTGGGCCATGATTTTACCTCCCTTTGGGCTGCGCCAGTTAACTGCCCTGTCAATATGCTGACCTTCTGTTCCTCTGTCAGGGGGTAAACGTGGAACAAACTGTATAGCCTTTCCTTGAAGTCAGTTAGGGCATGGGGCTCCCCTGAGTATTTGGGCAGCCAGGCCGCTCCAGGGATGTAGGGCAGGGAAAAGGGCATCACCGCTGCTGCAGCTGCGTTGGTGGTAGTGGGCGCCTCTGTGTCCGACATCTTCCTCCCCCCTAGTTAAGCGTGGCCTACCTTCCGACGATCCTCTTCTGTAGGCCGCGGCTCCGCTGCTGCTGCTCTGGACGAGGACCTTGCGTCGCGTCCTGATGACATCAGCGTCGCTCTCTCTCCCTTCCAGGACCTTGCGCAGCGTCGGTGCGTGGGGCGGAGCTTCGGATCTCGCGCAGTTTTGAAGTCCACGCCCCTCTTCTTCCCGCGCGGCGTCCTGAAGATGGCGTCCGATGGCGAGAAACAGCTGCGGATGGCGGGAAGACGGCAGAAGACGGCGGGAAACAGTCCAAGATGGCGTCTGATGGCGGGAATCGGCTCCGGATGGCGGGAAACGACTCCGGACGGCGGGAAACTTCGCCACAGGTAAGTTACAAAAGTCTTTTTCAGGCACGCAGTACCCGGTGGTTGCGGGCATGAAATCCTGCCGACTACGCCAAAGCTGACTCGCTCCTTGGGCCGTGGGGCACTCGGATCCGGGCAGTCTGGGAACGATGGGAGTAGTAGTGGCAACCCGGTTCCGTGGCTCAGGGTGGTCAGGCCAGTGGTAGTCCGTTATGTGCTATTGATTATGTCCGACTACGCCACCCGTGGATTGCGGTTATTAGGAACCGCCGCTGCATGCCGACCGCTGGGGCTGATGAGGTGTGCAGCTAGGGTAGTGTGACTCCCCACGGGAACAGTGCGGCCCCAGGGCAGTATAGTGGATGGTGGGAGTGATGGTGGTGAGAGTCCCAGTGCTGATAGTGCTGGAGAAGCAAGGAGCACACAGACAACAGGTTGCAGTCCAGGGTCTTTACTAGAACAGGTAAATTGACCCATAAACAGTCCCGGCTAGGAGGGGGACCTGGATGTCTGAGAGCAACGGGGAAATTGGCCCTGGTCAGGGTAAGGGTGTAGGCCTACCGTGCTTTCTGCGCTCCTTCTGGCTATCTCCTCCTGATAGGGTAACAGCCCACGTTTCCAAGCTTTCTGTGTATTCTCGCCTGTATGGCCTGCGACGTGGGTTCCTTTCTGCTCCCAGCCTTGTACAGCTTTACTGGTCCCTTCTGTTGTGGCAGGGCCTCCAGGCTTCTTAGGCCAAGGAATATACAGTCCCCTGTGGACTGGTTCTCTGCTGGGGGATGTGGAATCCTCTCAGCCTCAGACACCAAAGTCTGGTAAATTAAGTCCTCTTTCTGCCAAGACAGGCTCTCTTCGCCTCTTGCCTCTGGCTTGTGGCTCTCCTCCTGCCACACTTCCTCTTAGGTGCAGTGCAACTGTCTGTCCCTGTTCTGCTCTGGGACAAGTCTCAATGCTGAGACAGGCCATCCAGTTCTCTCTAACCCTGCCCCCAGCACCAGCTTTTATAGGGGCAGCCTGCTCCCCCTACTGGCCTGAGACAGGAGGCATTGCATGCTAATGTTCCCCTGACTAGAGAACCTCCCCCTTGCTCTCAGACACAGCTTTAATACATTTTGTGGCATCCAGGCCAGGGTGACACAGATGGAGCGAGACATGATGTCCCAGATGTGCTCAATCGGATTCAGGTCTGGGGAACAGGCGGGCCAGTCCATAGCTTCAATGCCTTCACCTTGCAGAAACTGCTGACACACTCCAGCCACATGAGGTCTGGCAATGTCCTGCATACTGCATAAGGGGCATAATGGGGGCATTACACTGTGTGGGGGCATAATACATACTACATAAGGGGCATAATGGGGGCATTAAACTTTTTGGGGCATCATACATACTGCATAAGGGGCATAATGGGGGCAATACACTGTGTGGGGGCATCATACATACTGCATAAGGGGCATAATGGGGGCATTACACTGTGTGAGGGGCATCATACATACTGCATAAGGGGCATAATGGGGGCATCATACATCCTGCATAAGGGGCATAATGGGGGCATTACATTGTATGGTAGCATCATACATCTTGTATAAGGGGCATAATGGGGGCATTACACTGTGTGGGAGCATCATACATACTGCATGAGGGGCATAATGGTGGCATACACTGTGTGGTGCATCATACATACTGTATAAGGGGCATAATGGGGGCATTACACTGTGTGGGGCATCATATATACTGTATAAGGGGCATAATGGGGCATTACACTGTGTGGGGGCATCATACATACTGCATAAGGGGCATAATGGGGGCATTACACTGTGTGGGGGCATCATACATACTGCATAAGGAGCATAATGGGGGCATTACACTGTGTGGGGGCATCATGTATACTGCATAAGGGGCATAATGGGGGCATTCCACTGTGTGGGGGCATCATACATCCTGCATAAGGGGCATAATGGGGGCATTACACTGTGTGGGGGGCATCATACATCCTGCATAAGGGGCATAACACTGTGTGGGGGCATCATACATCCTGCATAAGGGGCATAATGGGGGCATTACACTGTGTGGGGGGCATCATACATACTGCATAAGGGGCATAATGGGGGCATTACACTGTGTGGGGGCATCATACATCCTGCATAAGGGGCATAATGGGGGCATTACACTGTGTGGGGGCATCATGCATCCTGCATAAGGGGCATAATGGGGGCATTACACTGTGGGGGGCATCATGCATCCTACATAAGGGGCATAATGGGGGCATTACACTGTGTGGGGGCATCATACATACTGCATAAGGGGTATAATGGGGGCATTACACTGTGGGGGGCATCATGCATCCTACATAAGGGGCATAATGGGGGCATTACACTGTGTGGGGGCATCATACATTCTGTATAAGGGGCATAATGGGGGCATTACACTGTGGGGCCAGTAAAGGGGCCCTTTACTATGAGAACAATACGTTTCCTCCCTTCCTGTCTCCATAGTTGGGTCGTATGTATCTATTACAGGAAACAGAACAAAAACCTTATGATTCTTATAAAGGGGCAACACAAGACCCCAAAAGAGTCTCTGTGCTCAAGGGGTTAATGCCCCCTGCGCCCAGTAATGGGGGATCCCCACATACCTCCACCTGCAGAGCCGCCACCACATATATGGCTGCTCTGTGCGCACAGGAGCTGTGATGAGGTCACAGGAGGGGAAGAGTCAGGGGTCACATGATCAGGGGCCTCAGTGGATGCAGGACTCTGCTGTGCTGGTTGTCATGGTGCTGGATGAGCTGAAGTTTATGTGTGGGGTCAGGAGTAGTGTTGAGCGATACTTTCCGATATCGGGAAATATCGTATCAGATTGGATAGGACCGATACCCAAAAGTATCGGATATCGCCGATTCCGATACCGGAAACCAATGCAAGTCAATGGGACACTAATATCGGAAAGCCATCCCAGCGTGAGAGAATTCTCCTGATTGTTTAAAAGCCGGCGGGCGGTAAAAAGCCGCCGGCTTTTAAACAATCACACAGCCCCATACTGCTTCCCCGCAGCCTCCCACCCCGATCCTGCGCTCCCCCCGCCACCTCCCATTCCGATCGTAAGTTAGGACCGAGCGGGGAGCGCAGCACCAAGGAGCAGGGAGCGAAGGACCCGGGCGGGGAAGCCGGCAGTGAAAAGACTACACCGCCGGCTTTCCCGTTCTGTGCTGCGCTCTCCCGCCGGTTATTTCAAATGAACAGCTGAGGTATCAGGTGATGCTGATCAGCTGTTCATTTGAAGTAGCCGCGGTGCCCTCAGAGGGTTCATGTGAGTTCATGCTTCACTGCATGAACTCACATGAACTTTCCCACGGCCGCACAGGTCAGCCTCACCTCCCAGACCATCAGACCCATCATGATTGGTGTGTGCGCAGGTGTCTGTGCGATGTGTGCGGGTGTGTGCGCGATGTCTGCGGGTGTCTGCGTGCAGGCAGACATAGGCTAATGTGACACTACTACTCCCATCGGCCTATGTCTGTCCCCTGTCCACTTGTGCCAGCAGGATCAGCTCGATGGGAGCAGTAGCTATTTTAGCTGCCCCATATGTTATTTTTGCCCCTATACATCTTTTATGTTTTTAGGCCCCCCATATATTTTTTTTGTTTTTGGTCCCCAATAAATTTTAAATACATTTTTCATTGGTGGCCAGTGGTTACCTAAAATAAATTAGTTCATACATTACCTGTCCCCGCCAATCGCCACCTAAAATAAAGTAAAAAATAAAAAACTACACCTATACTCACCTAGACACCTAATTCCCCGAAGCCATCGATCTCCTGTAATAAAATATAAAATAATGAACCACAACCTTATCCTTACCCCTCCGTAGTAGTCCACGAGTGTCCCACGAAGATCTCCAGTTTAGAGCAGCCACATAAAATGTGACCGCTCTAAACCACTGCCGCCGCTAGAATGACGGGGCCGTATAGCAGCCCCATCATTGCATAAACCGGTGTCTAGGTGAGTATAGGTGTAGTTTTTTATTTTTTACTTTATTTTAGGTGGCGATCAGGTAATGTATGAACTAATTTATTTTAGGTAACCACTGGCCACCAATGAAAAATGTATTTAAAATTTATTGGGGACCAAAAACAAAAAAAATATATGGGGGGCCTAAAAACATAAAAGATGTATAGGGGCAAAAATAACATATGGGGCAGTTTAAATAGCAGGATCAGGCTGATGGGAACTACTGCTCCCATCGAGCTGATCCTGCTGGCACGAGTGGACGGGGGACAGACATAGGCCGATGTGAGTAGTAGTGTCACATCGGCCTATGTCTGCCTGCACGCAGACACCCGCAGACATCGCGCACACACCCGCACACATCGCACAGACACCCGCGCACACTCCAATCATGATGGGTCTGATGGTCTGGGAGGTGAGGCTGACCTGTGCGGCCGTGGGAAAGTTCATGTGAGTTCATGCAGTGAAGCATGAACTCACATGAACCCTCTGAGGGCACCGCAGCTACTTCAAATGAACAGCTGATCAGCATCACCTGATACCTCAGCTGTTCATTTGAAATAACCGGCGGGAGAGCGCAGCACAAAACGGGAAAGCCGGCGGTGAAGTCTTTTCCCTGCCGGCTTCCCCGCCTGGGTCCTTCGCTCCCTGCTCCTTGGTGCTGCGCTCCCCGCCCGGTCCTAACTTACGATCGGGATGTGAGGTGGCGGGGGGAGCGCAGGATCGGGATGGGAGGCTGCGGGGAAGCAGTATGGGGCTGTGTGATTGTTTAAAAGCCGGCGGCTTTTTACCGCCCGCCGGCTTTTAAACAATCAGGAGAATTCTCTCACGCTGGGATGGCTTTCCGATATTAGCGTCCCATTGACTTGCATTGGTTTCCGGTATCGGAATCGGCGATATCCGATACTTTTTGGGTATCGGTCCGATCCAATCCGATCTGATATTTCCCGATATCGGAAGGTATCGCTCAACATTAAGTAATACATAAGAATAATATGTACTATGTCTGACCACTACAAACACTCATCTGAACTGGTCCAAGTGCTGTCAGGTTTTTTCACGGGCAGCACTTAGACAATACGGTCGTGTGAATATAGGCTTATGATGCATCTGGTAATAAACATGTTAAGGATGGGCCGCTACTCATGGGCCGCTGCTGTGTGCTTGCCCCCCAGGCTAAAATGTGCCAGCCAGCCCCTGCTGCACCGGGTGCCAGAAAACCTAGATACACCTTTGGAATAGGTATCCTGCAAAGTAAGGATGGGGTTTGGTGTTTTTAAATGATTTTATTGACTCTGTGCATTTATATTTTGTATCAATAATATGATATGGTTATATATATCTTCTGGATATCAGGAGGGCTTATCCCTGTGCCTTGACTCTCTCCTTCTCCTTCGATGTCCTGTATAGGCCAAAAAAAACTACGCGTTTCGAGGACTCACAGTTCCTCTTCGTCAGCTTCTCGCTGGTAGTCAAACTGGTAACCTAATAAAGTCCAAACGCCCCCCACAAAGATAATACAACCAAAGAAATGGAGGAAGATCCAATACTAACAAGACGGTGCAAAAGGACATATGGAGGTGCAATAGAACTAAGATAGAATTCCAATAAGAATAGACTGTGTGTGAAAAAAATAATAATAAAAAAGACTTTGTTCAAACTTTCACAATTAGTTAAAAATGAATAAAAATTATATACTTATATTTCTGATGGCTATAAAAAACAGTCTGTTAATCAGTGTATATTACCAGGATAGTATAAATTCGGCACTTGGTACCATCCAGAGATAAAAAGGAAAAAATGAAGGAGAAAAATAAAAACATTATATAGTATCTCCAATAGGGGTATCAATGTATAGAAACAAATACATATATAAAATAGGTGGATTCAAAGGAATATATCCAAAAGACATATTATATTGATAAAATATAAGGAGGTTCATAAAAGTGCAATGTAAATGTTCAATTGGTACTGGGATAAAAAATACATACAGTATATACCGCTGCGAGTTGAAGGCATACAGCTGACTCTCGTGATTAAGGCCCTTCAGAGCCAAGCTATTTAATGTGAAGATCCATTTGGATTCCATCCGCGACATTAATCTCAGGTAATCACCTCCCCTCCATTTTCTGGGGACTAATCGGATCCCACAAAACTTAGTGTCCTTATAAGATTGGTTGTGGAACTTCCGGTAGTGCCGGGACAGTGGATGCCCTTCAAAACCTTCATTCATGTTGATAAAGTGTTCCTTCAGCCTTTTGATAACTTGCGCTTTGTACAGACATCTCCTCCTGCCAAGGCATAAAAAGGGCGTGGCTTGGGGTGTGGATACGGGCGTGGCCAGACTACGCGTGCCGCATGGTTTCGCCCTCTTTCTAGTCCTCATAGGTTGGCGGTATGCTTGTACTGAGCAGATCTGGGATATCAGTGATTAGGTCCCATATTGTGCACTGTAAGGTCTGGAAAAGCTCCTTCTATCCGTCTCTGTAGCACCAGAGGAAGAACAGAGGGGAAAAGACAGGATTTTCTACATGTCGCGTTATGTAGATGTTCTGCAGATTTATCACAACCGTCCACAAGAAGAAACTGCCATCACAGAGCCGCCTTTAGCTGTTGGAAAAGTTTAAACTTAGTTTTGAATAGTTGCTATAGCCAACAAGGACTTTCTATTTATGCTGGGTCACATGATGCTGGTGCTGGGTGATGTCATGTGACGGAATGTTGTGGGTGATGATGTCACAGAGGGCGTTGTGATGTCACCCTTGGGGTATATAAGGGGGCTCCATCCACCTGGAGCTCATATCTCATTGGCCATATCTTGGTGCTGAGATACCCCCTGGAGACAATGAGGATCGCCATATTGTTTCTGTGCTGTACCCTGTTCTACCCTGTGAATTACCATAGGCTGCCGGTGAGTACCTGTCTATTATTACATATGGAGGACGTTTAGAATCAGCTGCGGCAGGGGAAGGGGATGGGGAGGGGGGTCCTGTAAGAATTTACCTGCGGGAATAAGAGGTTATGGCAGGGAAAGGAGCTTAGGAAGTGACAGTCAGAGGGGATATAAGTGTGGGGTGACCCCTCTGACTCCCACATTCCTGCCTTGTCCTTGTAGTGATTAATGACTTTGGTGTTGTCCCTTATATATCACTTTGCAGTCACCAGTGATCGCTCCGCACTGTGATCCTAAACTACAGTCTCATTTACCTTTTTGCAAACGCCCAGAAGGGGAGGAGTGACATCACACCCATGTGAGCAGATCCCGCCCACTTTTACTGCAGTCGTAATGCGAGCTAGCTGTATTCTGTTTTCATGGAAATATCAGCAGCTGCTCCCCCTAGTGTTTACAAGATGAAAACATCAAAAGAGTTAAAATATTTTTTTCAGATTTTATACCATTAAAACCTTTTTAAATATATATGTGTATTTATATATAAATATAAATACTTTACAATTTTACAATTGTAAAAAAATTGCTGACACTTTCCCTTTAAAAGATCTAAAGACGTTCTGCTTCATGTGTCATTGTGACCAATCACAGCACAGATTATATTTTTTAAACTTTTCTTGAAAAACTGAAGCTGCTCCGTGATTGGAAATCATGTGGAAGGGTTCTCTTTTAGACATTTAGTTAGGTCCAAAGTATCAGTGACATGATGGATAGAACTGTGCAATGATGTCACAGAGGGCTTTGTGATGTCACCCCTGGGTATATTAGAAGCCTCGGCCCATCTGCAGCTTGTATCTCATTGACCATACCTTGGTGCTGAGAGACCTCTGGAGATGATGAGTATCATCCTATCATTTCTGTGCTTTACGTTGCTCTACCCCCCACATTACAGTACACTGAGGGCGAGTATGTTCTCATCAATATGGAGGTCACAAGGATCAGCTAATGAGAATATCGCCTCTTGCAGGACTTCTCATACTGGACACGTGACCGTCCGTCATATGAAAGTCCAACTGTAAATAATATTCCATGGACCCTGGAGGTGAATCCCAAACTTCTTCCTGATCTTCTCAATGGGATATTTCTGAAAGTTGCTTGATAATGTATCCATCACTGTATAATAACAAGGGCTCTCTGTTTGACTGGATTGGGTATAAATATACAGGACTTTATTATGTTTTTTTTCTTTATTATAGGATGACCCACTACCCGTGGATCTCAGAAGAAGCACCTATCAAGCTTCCATCAATCTTCCTCTTTGGCTCTTCCGTGACGCAGTTTTTGTTGCGGTGATGACACTACTGACAATACTAGAGTATTTGGCCTTAAGTCTTGTCCTGAGCAAGTGGGCAATGTCTGAACCTGGTGAAACAATCAGAAAACTCCTGAGAACAAAACCATTCTGAAGGAACAAAGTGCTTGTAAGGAGCCGATTTGCATCCCTCAGATTCAGAAGCAAGGCTCCAGGAGAACACCTGTCCTGCCCAATGGCAAATGTTCTACTCCATCCATGGCTCCTGCACCGCAGGATGCGAAAAAGGTTCCTAGTTGCAACTATAAAGTGGCGTTCAGTGATATTGTCTGGGTCAGAATGATCCCTCACAACAATATAGGAAGAAGAGCTCGAAGTTCAACGGAGCTTAAAGAGAGGTTACTGATTTTTCAGAGAAGCCAACAACCCAGAATTCCAGAGCCAAGAGCACCAGAACCTAGAACACCAGAACCTACCATGTCAGAACCTAGTATGTCAGAACCTAGAATGCCAGAGCCTGAAATGCCTACAACACCTCAACCCAAAATCAAGAGGAGAAGATGTTTCCTTAGATGTCTTAGAGGCGAGGAAGATTGAGAAGGCAACTGCTTGAACTTTCCCATTGCTCGTGTTTTCATCACAGGTTAGTCCTATACATGCTGTCTGATGGGCACCATCTTACTACATACAATGCAGCATTGCACCTGAAATCGCATGGATATTTTGTCACACACTTGCACTTTAGCACCTTATCATATGGCGCATATATCTATGAACGCTTTGCTAAGTATCACTGTCTAGTATGTGCTTCTGATGAACCTATTTTAGGAAAACGTGTCGAGGTTTGGCATACTATGTACTTGAGTTTGGCGTACTATGTGCTTGTTGGTAAATTCTATTGCCATCTATAATCTACTAGATATTATAATGTCTCTGGTGGGATGCCCCATGCCGAATTGTTGATAACTGACTATGAGCATTGTCCTCTATTTCTTATCTACTATGGTTACAGGTTGATGTGAAGAGAGCTGTGCCATTGGTAGCGATTTTTCTACTGATTTGTCAGTTATATTTATATTAGTTTAGCAAATTTCTGCTTGTAGGGTCTAATGTTTTACCATAGTGTATGTTCTGTGAGCTAAATTGTCATACTTATGCACTAGATAGATTATAAATTGTGATGCTTATGTACAAGATAGATTATTAGTTTAATCGGTGATTTTTTAAATATTTTTTAGCATCAGGAGACTCAAGAATCGCATCTTACAGAAGACAAGAAGCCTAAATGCCGAAGGGTGATGACCTGTTGATGGCCCACAGCTGGAGGGTCATTACCTCTTGATGGCACAAAACTGGACAGAAGATAAAAACATTTGATGGCACACAGCCGGAGGGTGATGATCTATTGATGGCCATAGCCAGAGGGTCATTACCTGTTGATGGCACACAGCCGGAGGGTGATGACCTATTGATGACCATAGCCAGAGGGTCATTACCTGTTGATGGCACACAGCTGGAGGATGATGACCTATTGATGGCCATAGCCAGAGGGTCATTACCTGTTGATGGCACACAGCCGGACAGAGGATAATTACCTGTTGATGGCACACAGACGGATGGTCATTACCTGTTCATGGCGCACTGCCGGATGGTCATTACCTATTGATGGCACACAGCCGGAGGGTGATGACCAATTGATGGCCATAGCCAGAGGGTCATTACCTGTTGATGGTGCACTGCCGGATGGTCATTACCTGTTGATGGCACACAGCCGGATGGTCATTACCTGTTGATGGCGCACTGCCGGATGGTCATTACCTGTTGATGGCACACAGCCGGAGGGTGATGACCAGTTGATGTCGGACTGCCGGATGGTCATTACCTGTTGATGGCACACAGCCGGACAGAGGATCATTACCTGTTGATGGCACAAAGCCGGTCAGAGGATAAGATCTTTTGATTGCATACACCGGGTCCCTCCCTGATAACAGGGAACCCTGGGGAATACTCGTCATCTTGATCCCCCACTGACTAAATACTTGCTCCACCTCAGCCTACACCATCATGGAGGACACTTCCACCTGTGTCCACTGTAAGGTTCGACTTTCTTTTATCATTTCAGCAGATTAATAAACATCATAAAGCTGTAAAACTATCGAGTAATTTATTATAAATTATTATAAAGAAATATAAAGTATAATAGATAGCTATAGAGGGCACAGAAGACGACTAACTATAGTAAGCATGGTATCGCCTGATATATACTGTATATTCTAGATGGCGCTATTACACTAAATACATCACAACCTCCAGGGTGATATTACCGTACAATGCGAGATCACTAATAATGGCCACAGATTATGAGAAAATGACCAGCTCCATAGTCCTGGAGTTATTATAAATGTCTCTAGTGTGAGGCAGGGACTGGACGAGTGTTGGAGGGAGGTATATTCCCCCAGGACGTCCTTTATGTATCCATGCTGTAGAATCTGCCGTATACTTCTGTTCTAGCAGTCAGACATTTCACTCTGCAAATCACAGGCTCAACATTGTGTAAAACTACCACCGTATATAAGAGCACTCAGAATAAAAGCTAGCGGCATGCCGTGCACTGCCCACGTCATGTGTACGGGATACAGGACCTGCAGGACCTGGTACGGCCATTATAGTTGATAGATTAATGATACCTGTGCAGATGAAGGGAAAAAAATATGTGCAACAGCAGGAGGAGAAAGTCTCAAAATGTAATTTGAAGAGTATAATAGAGAAATGGGAAACTTCTGGAGATGCAGATAAGTGGTACCAGGGCGAAACATAAGTGCAGTCAGACAAGGGAAAAGTGCAAATGATCCAGCGTAAAGGTTTGTTTAGTAGAAAAAATATTAAAACTTAGCTTTTATTAGCCATATAAAACACTGCTCCACAAAGAATACAGCAAATGTGCAACTATCATAGCTTACAGACCTACACGTTTCAACAAATCATGTCTTAATTATGGCCCTACTACTAGAATGACAAAAAGGCATATATATATATATATATATATATATATATATATATATATATATATCCACGTGCCTGTATGACCTCCCTACAACGCCTGGGCATGCTCCTGATGAGGTTGCGGATGGTCTCCTGTGGGATCTCCTCCCAGACCTGAACTAAAGCATCCGCCAACTCCTGGACAGTCTGTGGTGCAACGTGACGTTGGCGGATGGAGCGAGACATGATGTCCCAGATGTGCTCAATCGGATTCAGGTCTGGGGAACGGGCGGGCCAGTCCATAGCTTCAATGCCTCCATCTTGCAGGAACTGCTGACACACTCCAGCCACATGAGGTCTGCCATTGTCCAGCATTATGAGGAACCCAGGGCCAACCGCACCAGCATATGGTCTCACAAGGGGTCTGAGGATCTCATCTTGGTACCTAATGGAAGTCAGGCTACCTCTGGCGAGCACATGGAGGGCTGTGCGGCTCTCCAAAGAAATGCCACCCCACACCATTACTCACCCACTGCCAAACCGGTCATGCTGAAGGATGTCACTCTCCACGGCGTCTCCAGACTCTGTCACGTCTGTCACATGTGCTCAGTGTGAACCTGCTTTCATCTACGAAGAGCACAGGGCGCGAGTGGCAACTTTGCCAATCCTGGTGTTCTGTGGCAAATGCCAAGCGTCCTGCATGGTGTTGGGCTGTGAGCACAACCCCTATCTGTGGACGTCGGGCCCTCATACCACCCTCATGGAGTTAGTATCTAACCGTTTGTGCAGACACATGCACATTTGTGGCCTGCTGGAGGTCATTTTGCAGGGCTCTGGCAGTGCTCCTCCTGTTCCTCCTTTCACAAAGGCGGAGGTAGCGGTCCTGCTGCTGGGTTGTTGCCCTCCTACGGCCCCCTCCACATCTCCTGGTGTACTGGCCTGTCTCCTGGTAGCGCCTCCAGCCTCTGGACACAGCCAACCTTCTTGCCACAGCTCGCATTGATGTGCCATCCTGGATGAGCTGCACTATCTGAGCAACTTCTGTGGGTTGTAGAGTCTGTCTCATGCTACCACGAGTGTGAAAGCACAACCAACATTCAAAAGTGACCAAAACATCAGCCAGAAAGCATTGGTACTGAGATGTGGTCTGTGGTCCCCACCTGCAGAACCACTCCTTTATTGAGGGTGTCTTGATAATTGCCAATAATTTCCATCTATCGTCTATTCCATTTGCACATCAGCATGTGAAATTGATTGTCAATCAGTGTTGCTTCCTAAGTGGACAGTTTGATTTCACAGAAGTTTGATTTACTTGGAGTTATATTCTGTTGTTTTAAGTGTTCCCTTTATTTTTGGAGCAGTTTATATAGATACATACAGTGAGTACGGAAAGTATTCAGACTCCTTTAAATTTTTCACTCTTTGTTTCATTGCAGCCATTTGATAAATTCTAAAAAGTTCATTTTTTTCTCATTAAAGTACACTCAGCACCCCATCTTGACTGAAAAAAACAGCAATATAGAATTTTTTTGCAAATTTATTAAAAAAGAAAAACTGAAATATCACATGGTCATAAGTATTCAGATCCTTTGCTCAGACACTCATATTTAAGTCACATGCTGTCCATTTCCTTGTGATCCTCCTTGAGATGGTTCTACTCCTTCAATGGAGTCCAAATGTGTTTAATTAAACTGATAGGACTTGATTTGGAAAGGCACACACCTGTCTATATAAGACCCCACAGCTCACACTACATGTCAGACCAAATGAGAATCATGAGCTCAAACGAACTGCCCAAGGAGCTCAGAGACCGAATTGTGGCAAGGCACAGATCTAGCCAAGGTTATAAAAGAATTTCTGCATTACCCAAGGTTCATAAGAGCACAGTGGCCTCCATAATCCTTAAATGGAAGAAGTTTGGGACCACCAGAAGTCTTCCTAGACCTGGCCGTCCAGCCAAACTGAGCAATCGTGGGAGAAGAGCCTTGGTGAGAGAGGTAAAGAAGAACCCCAAGATCACTGTGGCTGAGCTCCAGAGATGCAGTAGGGAGATGGGAGAAAGTTCCACATAGTCAACTATCACTGCAGCCCTTCCCCAGTTGGGCCTTTATGGCAGAGTGGCCAGATGGAAGCCTCTCCTCATATGAAAGCCCGCATAGAGTTTGCTCAAAAACACATGAAGGACTCCCAGACTATGAGAAATAAGATTCTCTGGTCTGATGAGACGAAGATAGAACTTTTTGGTGATAATTCTAAGTGGTATGTGTGGAGAAAACCAGGCACTGCTCATCACCTCCCTAATACAATCCCAACAGTGAAACATGGTGGTGGCAGTTGTTGGAACCCTCCTGTTAGTTTTTTCTATTTTGTGGTCATGTGACCTTCTGCCTATTTATTCCTGCTCCGCCCTTCAGGCTTTGCTGGACTTCAGTGTTACTTTGACTCTTAATCTAGCCAGGTGCTTTGTACCTACTGTATCTCTCTAGTTTGTTTGGTCCTTGGACCACTAAATACTTTTGTCTGTTTGTCTTCTTCTGCTACTACTTCTGCCAGGAGGTGTCCAGTTTTGTCCCAGTCCTTAGTTCTTTTAGGGACCCCGCCCTTTAATCTATAGGTCTGTGTTCAGATTAGCCGCGGACATAGGCGGGTCTGTTTGCAAGGAACAGGTTGCCCGCTGCATCGTAAGGAATCAGCTTAGTCCTATTGTATGGACAGATTTCCTCTCTTTCCTTAGTTCTTGTAGCAGATCATAACAGCAGTATCATGCTATGGGTGTGTTTTTCAGCTGCAGGGACAGGACGACTGGTTGCAATTGAAGGAAACATGAATGCGGCCAAGTACAGAGATATCCTGGATGAAAACCTCTTCCAGAGTGCTCTGCACCTCAGACTTGGCCAAAGGTTCACCTTCCAACAAGACAATGACCCTAAGCACACAGCTAAAATAACAAAGGAGTGGCTTCAGAACAACTATGTGACCATTCTTGACTGGCCCAGCCAGAGCCCTGACCTAAACCCAATTGAGCATCTTTGGAGAGACCTGAAAATGGCTGTCCACCAACGTTTCCCATTCATCCTGACGGAACTGGAGAGGATCTGCAAGGAAGAATGGCAGAGGATCCCAAAATGCTGGTGTGAAAAACTTGTTGCATCATTTCCAAGAAGACTCATGGCTGTACTAGTCCAAAAGGGTGCTTCTACTCAATACTGAGCAAAGGGTCTGAATACTTATGCCCGTGTGATATTTCAGTTTTTCTTTTTTATTAAATTTTGCAAAAATGTCTTCATTTCTGTTTTCTTTCAGACAAGATGGGGTGCAGAGTGGACTTTAATGAGAAAAAAATGAACTTTTTAGAATTTACCAAATGGCTGCAATGAAACAAAGAGTGAAAAATGTAAAGGGGTCTGAATACTTTCCGTACCCAGTGTACATGCATGGAAATAAATGCAGAATTATATTTCTTAATACTGCAGTATCAGATCCTGTCTTGAATTTAACCCCTGTGGTATCCAATGTGAAAATCCACAGGGACTCCCCTGATGAATTACAATTGAGGAAATCATGAATTTTATATTCTCTATCATTACTTAAGGACATAAAACTATCTGTTTTAACCGCATGTAGACACGCTTTGCACCGATTGGCTCCACATCTGAAGAAACCTTTTGTGCTGAGCCAATTTGGTTGTACAGTATTAGTCTCACTCAGGGGTGGATTAAGAGTAGCAAGGGCCCCCTCCACACACCTGATTTATCACGTGACATGTCACATGATCCCCGTGATAGATCATGTGATAGTTCACGGGAAATTAATTTGGCATAATATTAATTGTGCTGCCCCATCTGAGAGCAGCACAATATTGGGGCAGATACCCTGATTCCAGCGATGTGTCACTTTTTCAGCTGCTTGTTGTCATTTTGAGAAAATCACCGTTTTATCTGCTGCAGATCTAGCAGCTCTCTGAATGCTGCGCTCTGTATAGCCCCACCCACACCACTGATTGGCAGCTTTCTGCCCATGCTCAGTGTACACAGAAATCTACTGATCAGTGATGGGGGTGGGGTCCTACAGAACTTACTAGTCATCTAGTAATAATTACCTTCTGACAAATCAATGATTTTATCAAAACAACACTAAGCAGCCCAGTAAGTGACACATTACTGGAATCAGTGCCTCTAACCCTACATTATGCTGCTCTCAGATTAGGTGGCAAAAACCTGATGACAGATTCCCTTTAAAGGAGCTGTAAACACAAAAAAAGTTTGTATTAAAAAATACAAGCCATTTGTGAAATTAACTTTTTTTCATTGTTAATTCACATTAGACTGTATCTTCAACACTTTTGTCAGCAGGTCTTATTACAGACTCTGAATAGGGCAGCTCTCTCCCTCTCCCTCAGCAGAAAGTCACAGCATGGTTAAAAAACGGGATCTTTTATGATTTTCTCATAATAAATAAAAAAGGACATGCAAGTCCTCCAAACTATTTTCCGTTTCTGTATAGGGGAAGTCCTAAATCTTTCTTGTTCTTTAGTTGATCACATGTCAAAAAGGCAAAGCATTTACTATGAACTCGCCTAAAAAAATATACACTTGGAGAGTAATATCATCATTTGCATGTAAATATTCCTTGACTCTAAGGGCTCGCTCACACTGTCGTATAACACGGCCGAATGCTATGTGATGTTTTATCGGATAGGACTCGGCCCTATGTTATACTATGGGACAGTGCAGATCTGCAATTATTGGCATGAGAAAATAATCTCATTCGATATTCGGACCATGTGCACCCATACAAGTCTACGGGTGCACGTAAAGCATTGGACTGCACTCGGATGTCATCCAAGTGCAGTCCGATGAACACTCACAGAGACTATGGAGAAGATGGAGAAATTAAGTTCTCCATCTTCTCCATATCTGTGCTGCGAGAGAATCGGATCACACTCAGTTGAAGCTCTGACAGAGTTTGAGCCGAGTGTCATTAGCATAATTGGCCCTATTCTCTTGCATGAGAGAATATATGGCTTAGTGAGTGGACCCTAAAACTGAATAGTAGTGACGGACAGGAACCTCACAAGCGGG
>NW_027362827.1:2740000-2760000 GCF_046119375.1 Phyllobates terribilis | reverse complement strand
AGCATGAGGTCCGGCAAATCTGACCGCTTTATGGATACAACATGCTCCATATTACGACCACAAGAGAAAAGCCAAATAAAGAAGTGTGAGAACAGGACGGCGATGGGTGTACGGAGGATGGCAGAGAGATGACTGCAGAACGCAGCATAAAGCACTCAGACATTAATCATCCCTGACAAAACATAATACAAGTCCTGCTTCATGCTGGCTACGCTTCTCAGGTAACCCTATACTGAAGGACTTGTACTGTTCATAGACCTAACATACAACACATTACATACAAGTTATCCCGCATCAAGAGACACATGACATTTTGTAATGGTTTGGAAATAATAACCATCCTAGACATCAAGTTCCCCTTTGAGAGGTCACAAGGTAATATCCGATGGCTCTAAAATGGAATCTGCCACCAGGTTTTGCTATCCCATCTGCATGATGTAAGGGCAGAAACCTGATTCCAGAAATGTGTCCCTTATTTCGCTGCAGTTTTGATAAATTTTAGTTTTATCTACTGCAGATCTAGCAGTGCTCTGAATGCTGAGCTCCATATAACCGGCTGCACCACTGATTGGCAGCTTTCTGTGTACACTGTGCATAGGCAGAAGGCTGCTATACAGACCTTGTGAAAAATGAGAAAAGAGAAAGGGAGAAAAAGCGCGCCATGTACCACCTGAGGAAGATAGTTCACTATCGAAACGCTTTGTGGAAAGGGCTCATTAAATTTATTTTTTAGTCCTAAAATTTTTTTCACTTCTAGTGTTCATTCTTTTAGCGCCCTATAGACCGCTTTTTTATTTAATTTGGACCACTCCTGAAAAATGAGGGATACCTGGTTGCAGGTTTACTAGTCTTCTAGTCACAATCTCCTACTGATAAAACAAAGATTTTATCAAAACACCAGCAAGCAGCCCAGAAAGTGACACATCGCTGGAATCAGGGTCTCTGTCTCTACATCATGCTGCTCTCTGAATATATGGCAAAAACCTAGTGACAGATTCCCTTTAAGCTCTCATCTCTAGTGATCAGGACCCTAGAATTTTCTTCTGAGGTGGGTTTCCCTTTAGCTCTGCACCTACCTAGCGTCACTGCATGGCTGCGGAAATAAAAAAATAAAAAAATAAATCTTTCTGAATTCTGAAGAGAAGGAGCAGTTGTGGAGTGTCAATGTGGCACCCCAGGGGTCTGGTTTCCACAGTAATGTAATGTTATGTCTGAGAGCAGGTGGGAGGTCCTTTGGTCAGGGATCCTGTGCATGCCACACCTCCTGCCCAGTCTTGGGAGGGGAAGAACTTCCCCTATGTAAACCCGGGGCTGAAGCAGGGTTAGTCAGTCAAGGAGAGTAGAGACAGAGAAGCAGCATAGGAAGAAACAGCAGAAGCTCAGTGGGAGCAATACTACTACAAGCCAGGGGCTGGCAGCTGCAGAGCTCGCCCTGACTGAGAAGATTTCTTACCGGACCCGGCGTCCGAGGCTGTGGGGACTAACTCTGACCCAGCAGCAGAAGCCGACCGGCAGGGGATTTCAGGTCCTCAGGCCCAGAAACCCGAAGGCACGGTCACACGCGTGGGACCAGCACCGCCATCGTGGAGCGGAAGCCATTAGAAGGCCCCGAGTCACCGGCCATACGGGTGAGCACCACACGGTACACTCAGGGACGTGGGCTACTTATATCCGCTTCTAGCAAGGTAGCCAGAAGAGTACAGTCAGTTTGGGAGGCCTACAACTCCGCCTGGCCAGGGGAGATCCCATCTGCTCAAGGACTGACCAGGCCCCCGTTCGCTAGCAAGTACTCCGGGAGGGTCTATCGTTGTTACCAGTAAAGACCCTGAATTACACCGCACCGTCTCTGAGTGGTTCCTGCTACCCCCATCATCCACATCTGCTGCCCTGAGGCCATACCCCTCCCGTTGGGGGTTATACCATCTACGCTGCACCATCCATCCACCGGCCTCAGCGGACTGTCCTGCAGCGGCAGCTCCATAGCTGCATTCAACGGGTGGCGTAGTCGTACACATCTACCGCTGATACATCGCCGCTCAGTTTGACTCCCTGGGCACGGACCGGGTCCCCGCCACGAGACTACAACCCTCAAGCGATCCGGGTAAGCTCCCGCGTGCGCAACGCAGCGCGACACAGGCCCAGGGGCGCGTCATCTATATAATAGATGTAGAGAAGTGGGATGACGGCGGCCTGTGCTGAGCATTGCCCGGCTGATCGGGTGATGACTGATGGGTCACATGAATGAGTTATTACAGCAGAAACCGCACCCGTCCTGATAACTATTCCTGCAAGGAACCGGCCGTCCCTAACCCTGCAGCTACATAATAGAGATGCAAAGAAACAAGGAGAAAGAAAGGATGCAATGACAGGGATCACCAAGGAATAGCAAAAATATAGAATTTTATTAAAGACTAAACATACAAGACATGTTAAAAAAAACAACTAAAAAGCAACAATTGCCCCAATGAATAACAAAACCATTGCAAGGTACTGATATGGTTAATCCTCACATATATATGCCCAACTAGTCACAGAAAATCTCAATAGATGACTACAGACTGCCCACCACAATATAATAAAGAGCAAGGCAGCAGCAAAGTATCTATTCACAAAGGCAATAATATCCAAATAAGCCTATAAAAATAGTGCCCATTATATAACCCCACAATGAAACCTGCCGCTGACACAATCGCCCCAAATGTGAAACAATACAATTGGATTGCTAAAAGAGCAAGCTAACGCTGTTAGGTCGGGCAGTAGAAAAAAATGATGTAACTACACCTGAACCATCAGGCAACCTACAGAAATGTGCATGGAGGATGTTGTTTTTACATAAGAGTTATGTATACAGAAAAGCTATATGTCCTATACAGGAAAAGTGTGGGATGAGGAGCTTACAAGACCACTAAAGTAAGACATTCACAAGCTCCTTCTGTATACTCCCTGGTGCCGGGGGTCCGACCCCACTGATCTTACACTGAGAATGTATGGAACTCCTGTAATGTCACCCTTCTTTTCTACAATGTAATCAAGGCATATTTATATGTCTGAACAAGACTTGTATCGACCCATAAAAGAAAAGAGCCCCAGCTCCACCATACTGAATCCCTGCACAGCGACGCTATCAGCCGTGCAGGGACACAACGCAGCTGCCGTCACTTATATAATGGCCGAATGTGCAGGGGAAAGCCACAACGGACCTCATTGTTCTGAAGGCTGCAGCGTATCCGAGCTATATGTGATACTACTCTGACATAGGGAAAGGGACAAAAACCCTTCAAATAGCAGGGAGTGACGTCTGATTAATATTTAGATTTGTATTGAACATAAAACCACAATCTTAGGACCATTACATACATTACCAGACTACTTTATAGATGATCAATTGCCAGCACAAGTTATATTACGCCCAAAATATCTCTGCAGCACCACCAAATTGCTGTATGAAAAATATGAGGAGTTATAGAAGTGTATTATCTGTACAGGTCCATATATCAGCCACTATTATGTGAAATATGTAATAAAATACACTATTATACATTATTAATGTTCTGTCCCTTTAACATTCTGTCACCATGGTAATGACAGTCATACTCAGCCAATAGGATTGCTCGGTTTGAATTTTAAAAAAAAAAAAACCTCCTATGTGGTCAGTTTGTTCCATCTCATCTGAGTGTGAAGACAGATGACGCGCCCCTGGGCCTGTGTCGCGCTGCGTTGCGCACGCGGGAGCTTACCCGGAGCCGGATCTCTTGAGGGTTGTAGTCTCGTGGCGGCGACCCGGTCCGCGCCCAGGGAGTCAAACTGAGCGGCGATGTACTAGCAGTAGATGGTTGGTGACTACGCCACCCGTTGAATGCAGCTATGGAGCTGCCGCTGCAGGGCAGACCGCTGAGGCCGGTGGAAGGATGGTGCAGCGTGGATGGTATAACCCCCAACGGGAGGGGTATGGCCTCAGGGCAGCCGACGTGGATGATGGGGGTAGCAGGAACCACTCAGAGACGGTGCGGTGTAGTTCAGGGTCTTTACTGGTGACAAAGATAGACCCTCCCGCAGTACTTGCTAGTGATAGGGGCCTGGTCAGTCCTTGAGCAGATGGGATCTCCCCTGGCCAGGCGGAGTTGTAGGCCTTCCCAACTAACTGTACTCTTCTGGCTACCTTGCTAGAGGCGGGAATAAGTAGCCCACGTCCCTGAGTGTACCGTGTGGTGCTCACCCGTATGGCCGGTGACTCGGGGCCTTCTAATGGCTTCCGCTCCACGATGGCGGTGCTGGTCCCACGCATGTGACCGTGCCTTCGGGCTTCTGGGCCAGAGGACCTGAAATCCTCTGCCGGACGGTTTCTGCTGCTGGGTAGGAGTTAGTCCCCACAGCCTCGGACTCCGGGTCCGGTAAGAAATCTTCTCAGTCAGGGCGAGCTCTGCAACTGCCAGCCCCTGACTCGTTGTAACACTGCTCCCCACAGAGCTCCTGATGTTTCTTGCTATGCTGCTTCTCTTCTCTACTCTTGTTCTGTCTTCTTTCTCCCTAACCCTACCTCAGCCCCGGGTTTATATAGGGGAAGTCCTTCCCCTCCCAAGACTGGGCAGGAGGTGTGGCATGCACAGGATCCCTGACCAAAGGACCTCCCACCTGCTCTCAGACGTAATATCTCTATCACTGTGGCAACCAGACCCCTGGGGTGTCACATTCCCCCCTAGTGAAATTTAGTACTCCGGGACTAAACATATATTTTTTTTTTTTTTTTTAGAAAAACATAACAAGGTATAACAATAACAATACAATAAGAAAAACACATAAGATGGTTACGGCGTGTCCGCAACCGGGTGCAGTTTTGAAAAGCAAGGTGTCCATTTCACCAAAACAGGGAGACGTAACCAGGTAGGGGCCTGTCCTGCCCCGAGTCCTTAACAGTCTTTAGTCCATCCTGGGTTACGCTCCAACTATGTACAAGGATTCCCGGTAAATCCACCAAGGACTCCTAAAAAGAACTAGAAACACAAAATTATACACAAGCAACTATAAACAAGTAAACATTATAAGATAGCTTAAACATTTAGATCCTCCAACGTGCGGGTAGCTGGCCTCTAGTGGCCCTAGTGGACCTACGGAGCTGACTGTCTGGCCCTGAACTACAGGGTGTAGGAGCTGTCAAGGGTAAACTGGGCAGCTGTCTATGGGCCCTCTGGCTCACTAGGGGTATGGCAGGCTCACTATAAGCAGAGGGTTGATTTTCCGGGTCTGCTTGTGTAGAGTCTTCTGCCTCCTGGACCGGCTGTTCTTCCAGCTCTACCGGTTGCTCCGTAGGTTCTTGGGATGATGGTTGGAGGAAGGTGAGTACGGGTACCACAACTGCACCATTGACTTGAGTCCAAGACCGAGGGAAGTCCCCGAGCACGGTACTAACCATATCTTCCCTTTCCTCTACGGGTCGATGGTCTTCTTGTTCCTCTTCAGGGTTCCTCAGTTGTTCGGGACACTTCTTCAGGTGGTCCCGGGATACAATGGCTGTGGTTTCCCCTCCGTCTTTACTGATGGTACAGACCTTCGGGTTTTCGTGGCTTGAGGGCAGTACGGTGTACGGGTCCTTCTCCCACTGGTCGTCCAACTTGTGGAGCCGTCTCTTCCTCTTCAAGACCTGCTCTCCGGGTACCAGGGGAACAGCGGGAGCATACTGGTTGTAAGTTTTCTCTTGTCTTTCCCTAGCCTGACAGAGACTTCGCTCCACGCTCTCCTGTACTCTCCGGTACTGCTGCTGCCTCTCTGTGTCCCAATCTGTTTCTGGTGAAGTGTCCTCGGGTGTCAGGACTCCCATTTCCAGGTCAACAGGTAACTTACCAGGTCTTGCCCTCATTAGGTAAGCCGGGGTACAGTTGGTGGAACCTACCGGGATGTGGCTGTATAGGTCCACCAGATCGGGCAACTTTTCAGGACACAGACTGCGTTCTTCCAGGGGCAACGTTTTTAGAAGATCCATTACCACCTGGTTCATTTTTTCACAAAGTCCATTAGTCTGCGGATGGTAGGGTGTCGTCCTTATCTTCCGGCAGCCATACAGATTGCAGAATTCCTGGAAGACCTCCGCTTCAAAGGCAGGTCCCTGGTCCGTCAGCACTTGGTCCGGGTACCCGTGTGGACGGCAAAAGTGCTGCTGGAAGGCTCTAGCTGCTGTTTGAGCCGTTAAGTCCTTGACGGGGACGACAACCAGAAACCGGGAGTAATGATCCACGATGGTTAACGCGTAGACGTAGCCACTTCTGCTTGGGGTCAGTTTTACATGATCCAAGGCTACCAGTTCCAACGGTTGCCGGGTGACGATGGACTGCAGGGGAGTCTTCTGGCTGGCGCGGTCCTTCCTTCTCAGGTTGCACGGGCCACAGTCTCTGCACCACTTCTCAATGGTTCCCCTCATGCCTACCCAGTGGAATCGCTCGCGCAGCAGGAACTCCAGCTTCTTCCACCCGAAGTGTCCAGCTCCGTCGTGGTATGCCTCCATCACCATGGCTGCGTCTCTTCGTGGCACCACTACTTGCCAGAGTAATTCATGCGTCCGGGAGTTAACCGTTCTGCGGCACAACTTCCCTTTGTAAAGGAACAGTCGACTCTTCTCTGCCCATAGTTGTTTGGCTTCCTCCGGAGCGTCTGGTTCAAGGCGAGCCTCCGGCCGAGTCAGCATCTCCTTCACCAGTCGGACGGCAGGGTCGCTGTCTTGCGTTTCCGCCCAGTTGTAGTGAGGTAAGGGGTTCAACGTAGCAGCCTGCTTACTCCTTACCCGGTGGGAATACTGGATAGTCCCATGACGGTGGAACGCAGGGAGTTCAATCTCTTCCAGTCCCTCCGGATCTTCTCCTTCGTCCGGCAGGTTGGGCATCCTGGACAGGGCGTCCGCGTTAGTATTGGAGCGCCCTGCCCGGTATTTGATTATGAACTCGTAGTTGGACAGACGGGCCATCCACCTCTGCTCCAGGGCACCGAGTCTTGCCGTGTCCAGGTGTGTCAACGGGTTGTTATCCGTGTACACGGTGAACCGGGAAGAAGCAAGGTAATGCTTAAAGCGCTCAGTGACTGCCCATACCACGGCCAGGAACTCTAGCTTAAATGAGCTATAATTCTCGGGGTTCCTTTCGGTGGGTCGCAGTTTTCGGCTGGCGTAGGCGATTACTCGTTCTTTCCCCTGCTGGATCTGGGACAGTACAGCTCCTAGCCCGATGTTACTGGCGTCGGTGTAGAGGATGAAGGGCTGGCTATAATCCGGGTACGCCAAGATTTCATCCCCCGTGAGGGCCATCTTCAGCTGGCGGAAGGACTCTTCTTCTAGCTCTTCCCATTTGAAGGGCGGCTTCTGGTTCTTGGCCTTCCGGGACTGGCCTATCAGGAGGTCCTGCATAGGCGCTGCCTTTTTGGTGAAACCGGGAATAAACCTTCGGTAGTAGCCTACCAACCCGAGGAACTGCCGCACTTCTTTTACGCTGGAGGGGCTTGGCCATTCCCTAATTGCGGTGATCTTATCAGGGTCGGGAGCCACTCCGTCAGCGCTCACCACGTGTCCCAGGTACTGCACCTTTGGTTTCAGGAGGTGACACTTGGAGGGTTTCACCTTTAGGCCGTAACTTGCCAGAGCTTCGAACACTTCCGCCAGGTGTTTCAGGTGGTCCTCATACGTCTTGGAATATACGATGACATCGTCCAGGTACAACAGGACCGTCTCGAAGTTTCTGTGGCCCAGACAACACTCCATTAGTCGTTGGAAGGTTCCCGGTGCGTTGCAGAGTCCGAACGGCATGCAGGTGAACTCGCTAAGTCCCATCGGGGTGGTGAATGCGGTCTTCTCCCGGTCCGCCTCTGCTACAGGAACCTGCCAGTACCCGCTAGTGAGATCCAAGGTAGAGAAGAAGTTAGCAGATCTTAAAGCAGCCAATGACTCCTCTATCCTTGGTAAGGGGTACGCATCCTTGTGTGTGATACGATTGATTTTCCGGTAATCTACACACATCCTCATGGTGTTGTCTTTCTTTCGGACTAAGACTAGTGGAGCTGCCCAGGGGCTACAGCTATCCCTGATCACCCCAGCCTCCTTCATGTCTCTAAGCATCCCCTTGGCGTGTTGGTAATGTGCAGGGGGTACGGGTCGATACCTCTCTTTTATGGGAGGATGATCTCCCGTGGGGATGCGGTGTTCTACCCCCTTGACTCGCCCGAAGTCTAACGGGTGTTTACTAAACACTCTCTCATACTCTCGAACCACCCGGTAGACTCCCTGTTTCTGGTGGGAGGGAGTGGAGTCAGTTCCCAAGTGTAGTTGCTGACACCAATCCTCCATTACTTTCTTAGAGCCGTTACCTTCCTCCGGGTGAGATGGAGGCAAGGGTTCCACAGACTGTATAGAGTTTTGGTTGATGGTATATAATTTTGCTAGCGTGGCATACCGGGGCAGGTACACTTCCCTCTCCCCGATATTGATTATGCGAACGGGCACCCTCCCATGGCGTACATTGACCACCCCCCGTGCTGTCAAAATGGTGGGCCTACTGTCTGAGTAAACTGGTTCTACCATTGCCTGGTAATCTCTACCTCTCAGACCAATAGCTGCCCGGCACCAAATCATCATTTCACTTTTTGGGGGCATGGCAATAGGAAAAGGGTCACACATTCTTACGCTACCAATCTCACCGCCGGAGAGTTCCACTTGTTGCCGTTGCATCAGTGCCCGGATCTCTTTCTGGAGCACCCGCTGCTCGCCGGAGCTGGCATTCTTGGCAACCTGCTGTAAAAGGAAAATCACCTCTGCAAGACAATTTTCAATTACATTAGTTCCTAGAGTTATTTTTGGGTGACTCTCATGTTTGTCAATATCTACAATGATCAGTCCCTGTGCGGCCAGTTCGACTCTACCAATTTTGATGGTCACCTCTTTAAATCCGATCTGTGGCACGGGCTGACCATTGCTGGCGATGATACTCAAGTCGTCGTCAGGGTAGCGGGTAATATCCGAGTCATTCCAGTACTGCTTGAAGAGCACGTACGGGATGGTGGTGACCTGTGACCCGGTGTCCAGTAGGGCACTCATGGGAATGCCATCCAGTACCACAGGCAAGACTGGACGTCCTCCCACATATCTGTCGCGCCAGTTCGATGGGCCTGGTGATCTTTTTCCTGGGGGTTGGCCCTCTACCCCAGGTTGTGCCCGTTTAAAGAACAGTACCTTTCCATATGTCCGGGTTGATTGCAGCGGCGGCAGATGGGTCGTCCGTCCTCGCTGTATCGGTCACTGGGTCTTCCTCTGGCCGGTGGGGTCCTCCTTGGTCGACGCCACGGGATGTCCTCCGGTCCGGATGCCAGCTGGATCTTCCCTGGAGTGGAAACCTGTAAAGACTGCACAGTTCGGGTTAGCGCAGCAACGCTTTTAGCTAGCTCTTGGACCTGATGGTGTAGGTCTGGAGCCGGGTCATTGTCCAAAGCCTGCGCATCAGCTCCCACAGGCCCTGCTGACAAGGGCGCCGCCTCCTGGTAGTAAGTGGTAGTGGGGCGTCTGTGGGTCACAACGCCACCTGGTGCCGGTTCTCGGAGCACCCGGATGGCTCTGTCCTTGAACTGTGCAAATTCTAGATGAGGGTCCTGTAAGGCCATTGCCCGCAACTGGGTGCGGTGGGCATTGCAATATAAACCCTCTATAAATTGTTCGGTCAACAGCCTGTCCTCGTTTCCCACTCCATTAGGGTCGGTCTGCTTAATGGCCCTCAGGGCCTCTTGTAGGTTGAGTGCATAGTCCCTTATACTCTCATGCGCTCGCTGCTTGCACCCGTAGAATCTAAGTTTAATCTCGGCTGAGGTGCGGGTATCAAAGGTGTCCTTCAGCCGGGTTAGTATCCCTGCGACAGTCTTCCTCCCAGGTGGCCAGGATTTTACTTCCCTTTTGGCTGCCCCAGTTAGTTGGGCCACCAGGATGCTCACTTTTTGCTCTTCTGTGAGGGGGTACACCTGGAAGAGGCTATCCAGCTTTTCTCTAAAGTCATGCAGGGTATGTGACTCCCCTGAGTACTGGGGTAGCCAAGCTGCTCCCGGAATATAGGGCATGGTGAAGGTCATAACTGCAACAGTGGTAGCGCTGGCGGGGGTTGAGGCAGTGGAGCTCTCCTCCGTATCCGACATCTTCCTCCCCCCTAGTGGACCGTGGCCTACCTTGCGATGATCCTGTTCCGTAGGCCGCGGCTCCGCAGTGGATCGTCAGGGTTGAGGACCTTCCGTCGCGCTCCTGTGACGTCGGCGTCTGCTGGGCTCCTTCCAGGACCTTACGCAACGTCCGGACGTGAGGCGGGGCTTCAGTTCTCGCGCGCTTTCGGAGTCCACGCCCCTCTTCTTCCCGCGCGGCGTCCTCAAGATGGCGTCCAATGGCGGGAAAACTCCACGGATGGCGGGAAGAAGGCTGAAGATGGCGCCGGATGGCGGGAAACTTCACCGATGGCGGGAAGAAGGCTGAAGATGGCGCCGGATGGCGGGAATCTTCACCGATGGCGGGAATCTTCACCACTGGTAAGTTTGAACAGTCTTTGCTTTTCAGGCACACAGTACCCGGTGGTTGCGGGCACGTGATCCTGCCGACTACGCCAAAGTTGACGCGCCCCCTGGGCCTGTGTCGCGCTGCGTTGCGCACGCGGGAGCTTACCCGGAGCCGGATCTGTTTAGGGTTGTAGTCTCGTGGCGGTGACCCGGTCCGTGCCCAGGGAGTCAAACTGGACGGCAGTCTGTTAGCGGTAGAAAATGGTTGATGACTACGCCACCCGTTGAATGCAGCCAGGGGGCTGCTGCTGCAGGGCAGACCGCTGAGGCCGGTGGAAGGATGGTGCAGCGTGATAGTATAACCCCCAACGGGAGGGGTATGGCCTCAGGGCAGCCGACGTGGATGATGGGGGTAGCAGGAACCACTCAGAGACGGTATGGTAGCGTTCAGGGTCTTTACTGGTAACAACGATAGACCCTCCCGGAGTACTTGCTAGCGAACGGGGCCTGGTCAGTCCTTGAGCAGATGGGATCTCCCCTGGCCAGGCGTAGTTGTAGGCCTCCCAAGCTGACTGTACTCTTCTGGCTACCTTGCTAGAAGCTGATGTAAGTAGCCCACGTCCCTGAGTGTACCGCGTGGTGCTCACCCGTATGGCCGGCGACTCGGGGCCTTCTAATGGCTTCCGCTCCACGATGGCGGTGCTGGTCCCACGCGTGTGACCGGGCCTTCGGGCTTCTGGGCCAGGGGACCTGAAATCCCCTGCCTGACGGATTCTGCTGCTGGGTAGAAGTTAGTCCCCACAGCCTCGGACTCCGGGTCCGGTAAAGAATCTTCTTAGTCAGGGCGAGCTCTTTAGCTGCCAGCCCCTGACTCCTTGTGACTCTGCTGCTTCCTATGCTGCTCTTGTCTCTACTCTTCCTGGACTCACTAACCCTGCCTCAGCCCCGGGTTTATACAGGGGAAGTTCTTCCCCTCCCAAGGCTGGGCAGGAGGTGTGGCATGCACAGGATCCATGACCAAAGGACCTCCCACCTGCTCTCAGACGTAATATCTCTATCACTGTGACAACCAGACCCCTGGGGTGTCACATACTTACCTTCTTTTGGGCGGCATGGTTGTAATTGGCTAAGGTCACAGCTTCTCTTGTGCACTAATCACCCTTGTTGCTCCTGAGCACTGGATCAAATTAAACTTCCCTCCGAAACTCCTTTTCCTTTTCCTAAAATGATGGTTTATTTGAATGTAAATCATGAATCTGCTCCGATTGGTTAATGCAACTTAGTAGGCGTAGCTTTTTCTTGATGAGAGCTGGCTACAGGTACTTCCAGGACGACCCGTAGCCAGCCCTCACCCTTGGAATAGCTCAATGAGGATGAGAGCTGGCTACAGGTGCCTCCAGGGCGACCCCTAGCCAGCCCTCACCCTTGGAGCAGCTCAATGAGGATGAGAGCTGGCTACAGGTGCCTCCAGGGCGACCCGTAGCCAGCCCTCACCCTTGGAATAGCTCAATGAGGATGAGAGCTGGCTACAGGTGCCTCCAGGGCGACCCCTAGCCAGCCCTCACCCTTGGAATAGCTCAATGAGGATGAGAGCTGGCTACAGGTTTGATGATACCAAAAGCACTTAAAATTCAATCTGCAACAAAAAAAAGTCGCTCTGACGCCGCCGTTAAGGGCTGCGTCCGTTATCACGCTCATCTGATAAATTACGGGAAAAAAAAGGAAACTTTATAGCTTTTTTGGCGCGCTTATTTCACTGCCTTTTCCTACGCGCCGCCGTTCAGCGCAGCTTCCGTTATCACGCTCATCTAATGAATTATGGAAAAAAACGTAAACTTTATAGTTTTTTTGGCGCGCTTATTTCACCGCCCGTTCCTACGCGCCACGGTTCAGCGCACCTTCCGTTATCACGCTCATCTGATGAATTACGGAAAAAAAATGTAAACTTTATAGTTTTTTTGGCGCGCTTATTTCACCGCCCGTTCCTACGCGCCGCCATTCAGTGCAGCATCCGTTATCACGCTCATCTGATGAATTACGGAAAAAAAACGTAAACTTTATAGTTTTTTTGGCGCGCTTATTTCACCGCCCGTTCCTACGCACCACCGTTCAACGCAGCTTCCGTTATCACGCTCATCTAATGAATTATGGAAAAAAAACGTACACTTTATAGCTTTTTTGGCGCGCTTATTTCACCGCCCGTTCCTACGCGCCGCCGTTCAGCTCAGCTTCCGTTATCACGCTCATCTGATGAATTACGGAAAAAAAACGTAAATTTTATAGTTTTTTTGGCGCGCTTATTTCACCGCCCGTTCCTACGTGCCGCCGTTCAGCGCAGCGTCCGTTATCACCCTCATCTGATGAATTACGGAAAAAAACCCGTAAACTTTATAGTTTTTTTGGCGCGCTTATTTCACCGCCCGTTCCTATGCGCCGCCGTTCAGCGCAGCGTCCATTATCACGCTCAATGAGGATGAGAGCTGGCTACAGGTGCCTCCAGGGCGACCCCTAGCCAGCCCTCACCCTTGGAATAGCTCAATGAGGATGAGAGCTGGCTACAGGTTTGATGATACCAAAAGCACTTAAAATTCAATCTGCAACAAAAAAAAGTCGCTCTGACGCCGCCGTTAAGGGCTGCGTCCGTTATCACGCTCATCTGATAAATTACAGAAAAAAAACGTAAACTTTATCGTTTTTTTGGCGCACTTATTTCACCGCCCGTTCCTACGTGCCGCCGTTCAGCACAGCATCCGTTATCACGCTCATCTGATGAATTACGGAAAAAAAACGTAAACTTTATAGTTTTTTTGGCGCGCTTATTTCACCGCCCGTTCCTACGCGCCGCCATTCAGCGCAGCGTCCGTTATCACGCTCATCTGATGAATTACGGAAAAAAACGTAAACTTTATAGTTTTTTTGGCGCGCTTATTTCACCGCCCGTTCCTACGCGCCGCCGTTCAACGCAGCTTCCGTTATCACGCTCATCTAATGAATTATGGAAAAAAAACGTACACTTTATAGCTTTTTTGGCGCGCTTATTTCACCGCCCGTTCCTACGCGCCGCCGTTCAGCGCAGCTTCCGTTATCACCCTCATCTGATGAATTACGGAAAAAAAACGTAAACTTTATAGTTTTTTTGGCGCGCTTATTTCACCGCCCGTTCCTATGCGCCGCCGTTCAGCGCAGCGTCCGTTATCACGCTCAATGAGGATGAGAGTTGGCTACAGGTGCCTCCAGGGCGACACGTAGCCAGCTCTCACCCTTCGAATAGCTCAATGAGGATGAGAGCTGGCTACAGGTGCCTCCAGGGCGACCCCTAGCCAGCCCTCACCTTTGGAGCAGCTCAATGAGGATGAGAGCTGGCTACAGGTGCCTCCAGGGCGACCCCTAGCCAGCCCTCACCCTTGGAGCAGCTCAATGAGGATGAGAGCTGGCTACAGGTGCCTCCAGGGCGACCCCTAGCCAGCCCTCACCCTTGGAGCAGCTCAATGAGGATGAGAGCTGGCTACAGGTGCCTCCAGGGCGACCCCTAGCCAGCCCTCACCCTTGGAGCAGCTCAATGAGGATGAGAGCTGGCTACAGGTGCCTCCAGGGCGACCCCTAGCCAGCCCTCACCCTTGGAGCAGCTCAATGAGGATGAGAGCTGGCTACAGGTGCCTCCAGGGCGACCCCTAGCCAGCCCTCACCCTTGGAGCAGCTCAATGAGGATGAGAGCTGGCTACAGGTGCCTCCAGGGCGACCCCTAGCCAGCCCTCACCCTTGGAGCAGCTCAATGAGGATGAGAGCTGGCTACAGGTGCCTCCAGGGCGACCCCTAGCCAGCCCTCACCCTTGGAGCAGCTCAATGAGGATGAGAGCTGGCTACAGGTGCCTCCAGGGCGACCCTTAGCCAGCCCTCACCCTTGGAATAGCTCAATGAGGATGAGAGCTGGCTACAGGTTTGATGATAGCAAAAGCACTTAAAATTCAATCTGCAACAAAAAAAAGTCGCTCTGACGCCGCCGTTAAGGGCTGCGTCCGTTATCACGGTGATCTGATAAGTTACAGAAAAAAAACGTAAACTTTATCGTTTTTTTGGCGCACTTATTTCATCGCCCGTTCCTACGTGCCGCCTTTCAGCACAGCATCCGTTATCACGCTCATCTGATGAATTACGGAAAAAAAACGTAAACTTTATAGTTTTTTTGGCGCACTTATTTCATCGCCCGTTCCTACGTGCCGCCGTTCAGCACAGCATCCGTTATCACGCTCATCTGATGAATTACGGAAAAAAAACGTAAACTTTATAGTTTTTTTGGCGCGCTTATTTCACAGCCCGTTCCTACGCGCCGCCATTCAGCGCAGCGTTCGTTATCACGCTCATCTGATGAATTACGGAAAAAAAACGTAAATTTTATAGTTTTTTTGGCGCGCTTATTTCACCGCCCGTTCCTACGCGCCGCCGTTCAGCGCAGCGTCCGTTATCACCCTCATCTGATGAATTACGGAAAAAAAACGTAAACTTTATAGTTTTTTTAGCGCGCTTATTTCACCGCCCGTTCCTATGCGCCGCCGTTCAGCGCAGCGTCCGTTATCACGCTCAATGAGGATGAGAGCTGGCTACAAGTGCCTCCAGGGCGACACGTAGCCAGCCCTCACCCTTGGAATAGCTCAATGAGGATGAGAGCTGGCTACAGGTGCCTCCAGGGCGACCCCTAGCCAGCCCTCACCCTTGGAGCAGCTCAATGAGGATGAGAGCTGGCTACAGGTGCCTCCAGGGCGACCCCTAGCCAGCCCTCACCCTTGGAGCAGCTCAATGAGGATGAGAGCTGGTTACAGGTGCCTCCAGGGCGACCCCTAGCCAGCCCTCACCCTTGGAGCAGCTCAATGAGGATGAGAGCTGGCTACAGGTGCCTCCAGGGCGACCCCTAGCCAGCCCTCACCCTTGGAGCAGCTCAATGAGGATGAGAGCTGGCTACAGGTGCCTCCAGGGCGACCCCTAGCCAGCCCTCACCCTTGGAGCAGCTCAATGAGGATGAGAGCTGGCTACAGGTGCCTCCAGGGCGACCCCTAGCCAGCCCTCACCCTTGGAATAGCTCAATGAGGATGAGAGCTGGCTACAGGTTTGATGATAGCAAAAGCACTTAAAATTCAATCTGCAACAAAATAAAGTCGCTCTGACGCCGCCGTTAAGGGCTGCGTCCGTTATCACGCTGATCTGATAAATTACAGAAAAAAAACGTAAACTTTATCGTTTTTTTGGCGCACTTATTTCATCGCCCGTTCCTACGTGCCGCCGTTCAGCACAGCATCCGTTATCACGCTCATCTGATGAATTACGGAAAAAAAACGTAAACTTTATAGTTTTTTTGGCGCGCTTATTTCACTGCCCGTTCCTACGCGCCGCCATTCAGCGCAGCGTCCGTTATCACGCTCATCTGATGAATTACGGAAAAAAAACGTAAACTTTATAGTTTTTTGGGCGCGCTTATTTCACCGCCCGTTCCTACGCGCCGCCGTTCAGCGCAGCGTCCGTTATCACCCTCATCTGATGAATTACGGAAAAAAAACGTAAACTTTATAGTTTTTTTGGCGCGCTTATTTCACCGCCCGTTCCTATGCGCCGCCGTTCAGCGCAGCGTCCGTTATCACGCTCAATGAGGATGAGAGCTGGCTACAAGTGCCTCCAGGGCGACACGTAGCCAGCCCTCACCCTTGGAATAGCTCAATGAGGATGAGAGCTGGCTACAGGTGCCTCCAGGGCGACCCCTAGCCAGCCCTCACCGTTGGAGCAGCTCAATGAGGATGAGAGCTGGCTACAGGTGCCTCCAGGGCGACCCCTAGCCAGCCCTCACCCTTGGAGCAGCTCAATGAGGATGAGAGCTGGCTACAGGTGCCTCCAGGGCGACCCCTAGCCAGCCCTCACCCTTGGAATAGCTCAATGAGGATGAGAGCTGGCTACAGGTTTGATGATAGCAAAAGCAATTAAAATTCAATCTGCAACAAAATAAAGTCGCTCTGACGCCGCCGTTAAGGGCTGCGTCCGTTATCACGCTGATCTGATAAATTACAGAAAAAAAACGTAACCTTTATCGTTTTTTTGGCGCACTTATTTCATCGCCCGTTCCTACGTGCCGCCGTTCAGCACAGCATCCGTTATCACGCTCATCTGATGAATTACGGAAAAAAAACGTAAACTTTATAGTTTTTTTGGCGTGCTTATTTCACCGCCCGTTCCTACGCGCCGCCATTCAGCGCAGCGTCCGTTATCACGCTCATCTGATGAATTATGGAAAAAAAACGTAAACTTTATAGTTTTTTTGGCGCGCTTATTTCACCGCCCGTTCCTACGCGCCGCCGTTCAGCGCAGCGTCCGTTATCACCCTCATCTGATGAATTACGGAAAAAAAACGTAAACTTTATAGTTTTTTTGGCGCGCTTATTTCACCGCCCGTTCCTATGCGCCGCCGTTCAGCGCAGCGTCCGTTATCACGCTCAATGAGGATGAGAGCTGGCTACAAGTGCCTCCAGGGCGACACGTAGCCAGCCCTCACCCTTGGAATAGCTCAATGAGGATGTGAGCTGGCTACAGGTGCCTCCAGGGCGATCCCTAGCCAGCCCTCACCCTTGGAGCAGCTCAATGAGGATGAGAGCTGGCTACAGGTGCCTCCAGGGCGACCCCTAGCCAGCCCTCACCCTTGGAGCAGCTCAATGAGGATGAGAGCTGGCTACAGGTGCCTCCAGGGCGACCCCTAGCCAGCCCTCACCCTTGGAGCAGCTCAATGAGGATGAGAGCTGGCTACAGGTGCCTCCAGGGCGACCCCTAGCCAGCCCTCACCCTTGGAGCAGCTCAATGAGGATGAGAGCTGGCTACAGGTGCCTCCAGGGCGACCCCTAGCCAGCCCTCACCCTTGGAGCAGCTCAATGAGGATGAGAGCTGGCTACAGGTGCCTCCAGGGCGACCCCTAGCCAGCCCTCACCCTTGGAGCAGCTCAATGAGGATGAGAGCTGGCTACAGGTGCCTCCAGGGCGACCCCTAGCCAGCCCTCACCCTTGGAGCAGCTCAATGAGGATGAGAGCTGGCTACAGGTGCCTCCAGGGCGACCCCTAGCCAGCCCTCACCCTTGGAGCAGCTCAATGAGGATGAGAGCTGGCTACAGGTGCCTCCAGGGCGACCCGTAGCCAGCCCTCACCCTTGGAGCAGCTCAATGAGGATGAGAGCTGGCTACAGTTGCCTCCAGGGCGACCCCTAGCCAGCCCTCACCCTTGGAGCAGCTCAATGAGGATGAGAGCTGGCTACAGGTGCCTCCAGGGCGACCCCTAGCCAGCCCTCACCCTTGGAGCAGCTCAATGAGGATGAGAGCTGGCTACAGGTGCCTCCAGGGCGACCCCTAGCCAGCCCTCACCCTTGGAGCAGCTCAATGAGGATGAGAGCTGGCTACAGGTGCCTCCAGGGCGACCCCTAGCCAGCCCTCACCCTTGGAGCAGCTCAATGAGGATGAGAGCTGGCTACAGGTGCCTCCAGGGCGACCCCTAGCCAGCCCTCACCCTTGGAGCAGCTCAATGAGGATGAGAGCTGGCTACAGGTGCCTCCAGGGCGACCCCTAGCCAGCCCTCACCCTTGGAGCAGCTCAATGAGGATGAGAGCTGGCTACAGGTGCCTCCAGGGCGACCCCTAGCCAGCCCTCACCCTTGGAATAGCTCAATGAGGATGAGAGCTGGCTACAGGTTTGATGATAGCAAAAGCACTTAAAATTCAATCTGCAACAAAATAAAGTCGCTCTGACGCCGCCGTTAAGGGCTGCGTCCGTTATCACGCTGATCTGATATATTACAGAAAAAAAACGTAAACTTTATCGTTTTTTTGGCGCACTTATTTCATCGCCCGTTCCTACGTGCCGCCGTTCAGCACAGCATCCGTTATCACGCTCATCTGATGAATTACGGAAAAAAAACGTAAACTTTATAGTTTTTTTGGCGCGCTTATTTCACCGCCCGTTCCTATGCGCCGCCGTTCAGCGCAGCGTCCGTTATCACGCTCAATGAGGATGAGAGCTGGCTACAAGTGCCTCCAGGGCGACACGTAGCCAGCCCTCACCCTTGGAATAGCTCAATGAGGATGTGAGCTGGCTACAGGTGCCTCCAGGGCGACCCCTAGCCAGCCCTCACCCTTGGAGCAGCTCAATGAGGATGAGAGCTGGCTACAGGTGCCTCCAGGGCGACCCCTAGCCAGCCCTCACCCTTGGAGCAGCTCAATGAGGATGAGAGCTGGCTACAGGTGCCTCCAGGGCGACCCCTAGCCAGCCCTCACCCTTGGAGCAGCTCAATGAGGATGAGAGCTGGCTACAGGTGCCTCCAGGGCGACCCCTAGCCAGCCCTCACCCTTGGAGCAGCTCAATGAGGATGAGAGCTGGCTACAGGTGCCTCCAGGGCGACCCCTAGCCAGCCCTCACCCTTGGAGCAGCTCAATGAGGATGAGAGCTGGCTACAGGTGCCTCCAGGGCGACCCCTAGCCAGCCCTCACCCTTGGAGCAGCTCAATGAGGATGAGAGCTGGCTACAGGTGCCTCCAGGGCGACCCCTAGCCAGCCCTCACCCTTGGAGCAGCTCAATGAGGATGAGAGCTGGCTACAGGTGCCTCCAGGGCGACCCCTAGCCAGCCCTCACCCTTGGAGCAGCTCAATGAGGATGAGAGCTGGCTACAGGTGCCTCCAGGGCGACCCGTAGCCAGCCCTCACCCTTGGAGCAGCTCAATGAGGATGAGAGCTGGCTACAGTTGCCTCCAGGGCGACCCCTAGCCAGCCCTCACCCTTGGAGCAGCTCAATGAGGATGAGAGCTGGCTACAGGTGCCTCCAGGGCGACCCCTAGCCAGCCCTCACCCTTGGAGCAGCTCAATGAGGATGAGAGCTGGCTACAGGTGCCTCCTGGGCGACCCTTAGCCAGCCCTCACCCTTGGAATAGCTCAATGAGGATTAGAGCTGGCTACAGGTGCCTCCAGGGCGACCCCTAGCCAGCCCTCACCCTTGGAGCAAAAGCACTTAAAATTCAATCTGCAACAAAAAAAAGTCGCTCTGACGCCGCCGTTAAGGGTTGCGTTCGTTATCACGCTCATCTGATAAATTACGGAAAAAAAACGTAAACTTTATAGTTTTTTTGGCGCGCTTATTTCACTGCCTTTTCCTACGCGCCGCCGTTCAGCGCAGCTTCCGTTATCACGCTCATCTAATGAATTATGGAAAAAAACGTAAACTTTATAGTTTTTTTGGCGCGCTTATTTCACCGCCCGTTCCTACGCGCCGCCGTTCAACGCAGCTTCCGTTATCACGCTCATCTAATGAATTATGGAAAAAAAGTAAACTTTATAGTTTTTTGGCGCGCTTATTTCACCGCCTGTTACTACGCGCCACCGTTCAGCGCAGCTTCCGTTATCACGCTCATCTGATGAATTACGGAAAAAAAACGTAAACTTTATAGTTTTTTTGGCGCGCTTATTTCACCGCCCGTTCCTACGCTTCGCCGTTCAGC